>NW_011342699.1:308620-357839 GCF_000735185.1 Notothenia coriiceps | reverse complement strand
TGATTAAACTTGCGGTGTAGGGACACTGGTCCGAGAGTATCATACGGAGAGCAGTTACTTACTGAATGAGCGAGAATACTGCGCCAACTTGGGTTACACCTTCGTTTTAATGAGACCTTACGACGCCTGCGCCGTGGGACTTTTAATGAAGGTTTTTTAACAAGTGCCAACGAGGTTAAAAAATGCAAATTTGCAATATAAGCAAGCCATGTGTGTACCATGGCTTGCTTCCCCGGGCAATGGCCTATCTAAAGCCATGACAATTGGGAGACCCGTTGAGCGAGGTACACGAATTAATAAAGTCAATTTCCCGAAGTAAAAAATTTCATGTAAAGAATTGTACCATACACAAAAGTTATAAGTCTCATTGTGTACTATTTTCCGACACGACATTGGCTACATACTAAGTATCTTCATTTTTAGGATTATCCTGGCTGACAACTTGTATACTATCGATACACTAATTGTACTACTAATCGGTAGAATACCTTTCTCTTATACTGTTCTAACTAGTAAAGACTCACCTGATAGACTTCATTTGTAATTATGACGGATAAGGGAGGTAGACAATGACACCTTGAGGGAGAGAACCTATTAAGTCGTACACTTTCTGTGAAAGTCCCTTGATCCACTACGACTACACTACTGATGAGGTAGCCTACTCACGTGTCTATGATACATAGAGACTACTGTAACTTGGTCCACCTGGTACTTCTAAAAAGATTCGCCATACCTTATAGTACAATTGACCACAGATTGGCACAGAGGTAGGACAGGTCACAGTCAACGATCATACCTATGCTTTTATTGGGTTGCTCTTGAAGTCCCTTAGGGCAGAAGTGCACGAGAGGTTCCCAGACCGTAACATTGAAGTGGATGTAGGTGGAACTGTCGAAATGGCGAACGCAGATAAAGTTGAGCTCGAAAATCCTCCAGCATCATTGAAGTCTCCGGTTTGGGAACATTTTGGTTTCGCAGTTACGTACAAGGATAATGTCGGCATTGTTCAACTAAATTGGTTACGCGGCTGGTAATACATCACACTTGCACACTCATTTGAAAAGGCATCACCCGAACGTGAATATCACCGGTACCAAAAGACTGAAGTGCAAATCCAACTCCCACTAGCATTTAAGCAACAAGTTCAGACCGAGCCAAAGCTATTAAAAACGCCAGATATCCTTATGTTGCCATGTTAGCAAAGCGCTACCTGGCTGTGTCTGCTACCTCTGTCCCTAGCGAGAGTGTTCTCCACAGCAGGAGACATTGTTAGTGCCAGCAGATCTGCCCTTTCGGCAAGCAATGTGGACAAGTTCATTATTAAAAAAAACATGAAAATACAATGACAAGCAAGTCATAATGTCAAACTGGCTGCTTAGGTACGAGTACAGTACAGTTCAAATACAGATTATTTCATCTCATCGAAATGCTGCACCTTAATGTTTATTTTATTTTGTATTTATTTGAGTCAATATTCAGTTTAATAATAATTAAGGCAAGGCAAGTTTATTTATATAGCACTATTCAACACAAGGCAATTCAAAGTGCTATACAAAAAATGAAAGACATTAAGAAAATGGCATTTATAATCACTCATTAAAAAAGAAAAATTAAAACCCCCAAACTAATAGTTTGTTTTGTGAGTACTAGTACAGTAAAGTTCAAATACAGATTATTTCAGTTCATCGAAATGCTGCACCTTAAATGTTTATTTTATTATATTTTGTATTTATTTGAGTGAGTACATTATTCACAGTTTAATAATAATAAAAAAACTAAAAATATTTTATGTTTTGTGATAATTTTTTCTGCTGTACCGAAAACGTACCGAACCGTGACCTAAAAACCGAGGTACGTACCGAACCGAAATGTTTGTGAACCGTTACACCCCTAGTTAACATTGATTTTGAATCCATGCAATGTAATAAATACAGCTTCCAATATCCAATCTTGAAAGCCGTCACACAGAATAATCTGCAAAATATATACAAAAGATTATTGGTTTATGGTTGTTTGCCATAAAAGTCAAGTTGCCGTTTTTAACAATGTTATTCAATTAGATGCGTATTCATTTGTAATAATTAGTGTATGATTATTTGGATTGGCTGACGCGATGGATACAAATAAAGTCAGTATTACAGAACAAGCCGTGGCCAATTTTCAATTACCATGTAAGAAATTAACCTTTCAAATGTAATTCCAAAGAAGCCTTTCAACTGAGTAATTAAACATATAAAATTTGGTTTTGGACCTCTTTGTGGTCCAAAACCAAATCACTTCCTCATTTTATCCCATCAAATATTTGTGTGAAGATCAATAAATGAACATGCAATGATTGAAATTACAGCGTTAGAAAGCAGTGCAAGCAGCAAAAACAACATGTTGAATCGGCCAAAGGCTGTCGGCAAAATAAAATCACTCTGATTGGCTGTTCAGCTTAGCAAATCAGTGCATGAGAAGCGAAACGGAAGCGAGGGACCCAAACAAACTATTAAGATGGCAAATCTGAGATTTCATTTAACTCCAGCTTTCGACACAGGTTGGGGAAAGCCCCGTGAGCTTCTCGCTGTAGAGGGAAAATGGAACACGCTATTTGTTGTTTGTTTATATCACGCAGTCTGTTCTTCTTCTCTCGGTTATCACGCAGTCTGTCTTCCGGTTGTTGCCTCTTTTGAATGACGAATACACACTACCGCCGCCTGCTGGTAAGGAGAGTTATTGCCACTCACACATGCGCAGTTCGTACGTGCAACTTGGCCGTCGGCTGAAGTCTTTGCGGTGTGTTCCAGTGGACACATGGCTGTCAGCTTGGTGTGTCCCTACCTTAACGGTTCAGAAGAGGTGTTAATCAAAATCGACCGAGGGGGGCCAGAGATATGGTAAATCCACCCAAATGGCCCCAGAAGTAGTTCTTTTTTTTTAGCTAAACCTCCCTATAAAGGTCAAATGTCACTTGTTTTGCATCAATCTTGATACAGGGTACTTATTATATGTTATAGTTTGGATTCCTAAAGCTTTTAGTCTACTATCCCATCATTCAAGGGTGATTTTCACTATAAGTAATGTTTTTTTTGGTTCAATCTGAATTTACTTTAAAATAAAAAAAATTATATATTGATTCTGACTTTTCTACATCCAACTCACAGGGTTATCATTGCTTTGAGAAAAAAAATTATTAATTTACCCCTTTTAGAAGTAAAGATATAGTCATTTGTTCTGGGAATGTCATTTTCGAGCCTGAGACCTGAAAAACAGGCTCAGGGCTAAACAGGTTAAACCAATCCTGTGGTGAATTAGGGAGTTTATTAACTGTTCCAATGTGATGGTGGTCATCGGACTTTAGAAGTTATGATGTGGAATCGCTACCCTTGTAGGTGAATGACAAGTGGGTAAATGAGGTACTTGCCAAACCACCCAGCCCCATCTCCAGGTACTGCCGATACTTTAGAGCAGGCTAATCTCAACAAGAGCTCACCCACTTCACTAAGACCCTGCCACATACAGAGATAGAGAGAGAGAGGGACAGAGGCACAGAGATTTTCTCTTTCTGACATCGATCTATGACGCATATTAGCACCATAATCCAATTAATTCTGTTTCGCTTGCAACACAGCTCACTTGAGTCATCGAAAATGCATATATAAATATATCTCTGACAGATTTAAATGGGTTGTGCAAATTGCACAAACAGCTTATTCAGGTGGACTTGAAATTGTTTGGCTAACTACTTTCTTTTTCTGCCTCTCCTCGCTCTCCCCCCTTATGCTTCTGTGTTTCTTTGTTTCACACAAAGAATGCAGAAACTGTGGAGGAAAAGTAATTGAGGAGGCAGTCAGGTGAAAACAGATTTGTTTGAAAAACTTAGTTTTTTCTGTTGGTTTTTTCCTCCTGTCTTATATCCCCCCATATATTTCCTTCATCCCTCTCTATCTCCTCCCTCATATTCTAACCACTTCTTTCTCTCTTTGTGCAGGCTGAGGTAAATCTTTAGCACCAGCAGAGGACCAGCAGTAGCAGCAGCAGCAGCAGCAGTGTTGGTGCGACCATGAGGTCAGAGGCCTTGTTACTCTACTTCACGCTACTGCAATTAGCCGGGGCGGGTTTCCCCGAAGACAGCGAGCCTATTAGCATCTCACACGGCAACTGTAAGTATATACATCTTTCTTTCTTTCTTGCACACTGTCCTTCCTCTCATTACGAGTCCTCCCTTGCTCTCTCCCTGCACTCTGTTCCCTGCACTCTGTTCCCTATCCTCTTTGTCTTCCCCTTCGCAAATCCCCCTTCTCAGTGTCTCTCTCTCGTTTTATCCTTTTGCTCTGCCTCATCCCTCTCAACCCTTGCTTCCTCTGCAACCCCCACCTCCCTCTTTACTGAATGCACTTTGGAGGCATGGAGTGTAATTTGGCGCCCAAGGATAGGCCCTCGTCACACACTAAAATGAAGGACTTAAAGCAGCATTTGAAACGGAGCCCACCCTACATCAAAGGATAATCCGTTATTTTTCTGTTGGGCTTCTAATGCTGTATGTGATAGTGTAAATGCTGTTGCAGGCTACAAAGACGCGGCCATTGTTCCTCTCTGGGTTTATCTTTGTGTCTCCCTCCATCCTGCCCCGTCCTGCTCTTTGGACCTAACGCTGCACCTAACGCCGCTGGCCAGGAGAGCGGAAAGCGAGGCCAGCCAGCCTCACATAGACCTGCTCCTCTATCAGAGTGTTTTTTTTCAAATTAAGCGCTTTCATCCTGAGCCACTAGCAATAGCAAAATTGCATGGTACAGTGCAGCAAAGTTTTAGTCTACAATTTATGGTCACTAGAGGAGCTAAGCCAACAACTGTGATGGTGTGGTGTTTTTTTTCATCCAGCTAAGACACATGGGTTGACATTTGACCTAAAGTAAATGAGAAACTTGAAATAAAATGTCATTATTACTACAATTACTGCTTTTATAAACGATACACACACAGAGATTCATTTATGTCATCTCCTTTCAGACACAAAACAGTATCCAGCGTTTGTTGGCCACAAACCTGGCAGGAACAACACGCAGCGGCACAAACTGGACATCCAGCTCATCATGATCATGAACAGGACGTTATACATTGCTGCCAGGTAAGTGATAAGACCTATTGGTTCAGATTTATGTATATATCTATACAAAAGAGATACAATAGAAAATGATGTTGCTATTTCACACATAGAGACATTCAAGAAGACCATTTCTGAGTACTTTTCTTTGTGGAGTGTAAATGCCAGCCACTGTAGATTAGGATTACTGAATGATGAATGATTTTCATCAACTGTTACCAGTTTTAACTTGTTTTAACTTGCTAATGGTTGAGTGCTGTGAGATGTCAGGTTAGCATACTTAACTTTGGAGCCCTGTGGTGCTGTTCTCTTTCAAAGTTCTGGTCTCATGAGGGACTAATTCGGAGCAGAATGCTGAGACTTTAAAGCACTTTGCAGTCTGGACTTTTTCTTTCATTACCTCTTTGTTGTTTTCTATGTTGGGCTTGCCTTCTGCCAAAACCCCTTTTACCTTGTACTATGTCCCTGCAGACCTGTGGCCTGTTTTTTTTAAATCCCTAGGTAGACGTACACACTCACACCAACACAAACCCACAAACTTATACAGATGAAAACAACAGTTGAAGAAAAGACGACCTGATATAATCCTCATTTATGCTCTAAATACAGCGTTTAGTCGAAAGCAATAATACACGAATAATACTGGCATTTTGTCTCTTCATTTGTTGGCAGCCAGGTTGCCCTTGCAAATCGATTCTAAAAAAAGTCTTTGTGCCTCTGCCTGGATGTCTTTTTACCCACTTGGGTGTCACCTACCTTTATTGATTTATGTCCATCAATCATTTCGTTTTTCACCTGCATGTCTTTAATTTAGTGTGACTCATCTTTCAAAGACAATATAACTCAATAACACCTTCTGGAGACATGGAGCAAACCAATATTGATTTCATCTTCTCTCTTGTCATTATTATGTTATGTTCATGCAGCTTCACCTCATGCAGAGTGATCAATCTGTAAACACAGGTTCATGTCCAAAGCTTCAACAGGCAGGTTTTCCTTCAATGTTCCAGCAGCATTGAAACTCGCTTAATAAAATGGATCCTTATGTGGTTGTTCTGTGCCGTTCATGGCTAATTGAGTGGCAAGCTTGATTGGATACTGTTAAAAGCCACAATAGGGGTCTCTCTTTGTTTTCCTCCCAAGCATATCAAATTAAGTGGCTGAAGGAGGTGGCTGCTTTTGTGTGTGTGTGTGTGTGTGTGTGTGTGTGTGTGTGTGTGTGTGTGTGTGTGAGGTCACCTGGAGCGCTGGTCCTACATTTGCATACTTTCTTGAAGCAGACTGGAATTCTGACACATGGCCCGAGGTATTTGACCCCTGAATAACTGGAATGGCTGCCTCAGATTAGACCCAGCCGGATGACCGCCATTGATCCTGACATAGAGAAGAATGTTTGAGTCGATAACATGGACACACAAATGACGGCCAGTGCACACATATCCATGGTCACTAACAGGATATCGATAAAGACATGTTAAAGTTAAATGACAAACAGTTCAAGGCAAAGAGAGGAGACTATCACCACTTCAGAAATCAATGTGAAAGTGAGCCAATAGTCTACACAGCAAGTCACGAGTCATGAAACAACGAACAGTGCGGCAGGCAAAAAACTAGGCAACATCAATAGTTGCTTTTACGACGCTTGTCAAGTTAAATGACTTTTTTATTCTGATGCCAGCATCGCACAGCCTTGCCATCATGCCTCTAGACCAGTGAGCCACTCTTCTTGGTGTGCAGCAGCAGCTTGCAGATGGCCACTGTGAACGCAGTCCAAAGCTCAACACTGTTTCAGACTGTTTTTTGAATGGCTGCTCAGTGTATTAAATCTCTTTGGCTCCTGTTTTGGTGCTGGCAAAAGAATCAGAAGATTTTAAAGCTGTGAGATGTGGTAATCCATAGAGGGAATAAGGCACGTCTCTGTAGCAACAGAGAAACTCAGCAACAGATGAAGTCATTGATAATTCATCCTTGGGTTTGAGCCTTGAATCAAATGCATTGGTTGAGTGGAATCAGACGCTCTTTTTGCTGTCCTTTTCAGGCATTATATGTGGGCAGTAATTGAAGAAAATGGCCTCTTTTAATAAGGTCAGGGCTTTACCAATATGTGTAAAATATGATTAGCCCACAAACTCATATTGAACGGTGATTATGAATTCAGTTCATGACTATTTTCGTCCCTTTATATTCTGGACCTTACCATGACTCAGTTTCCATCAGGTGCATTATCCAGAGGGGCAGTACACGCTGATACGATACCAGACAGCTGTCTTTCTATATGCAGGCTTTCAAAAACATCTTTTTTGTTCAGTTTTAGCATTGGACTGAGTATAGTGTTGATTTCTTTCACTTTCATCAAATCGCTGCTCTTAAAATGAAGGATGCATAATAAGTTCCTCTTTATGTCACTCGTTAAAGATGCATTTGCACACTGAGAAAAATAGATGTGAATTACAGCAAGAGGGTTTTGTTAGTGAAGTTGTTGATGAACGTGTGATTCAACCTTGTACCAAGTTGGCTTATTTGCAGCTGCACTTTCAAACATTTTTATGGTAGCAAGCAATCAGCTGTATATTATCCAGGATGAACTGAGATATGATGTTTATTAAAGGATGGGTAATGAACATAAAACACGTCATGTCCCAGCTCATGGCTTTATGTGTCTGCTGTCATGTTTTGGTGTTTAGCAGCAGAGTCACGTTCAGTAAAAGCAATAAACAGTTTTTGATGCGGCTCTGAGAGATGGACACAGGAGGATTCCTATCCCAGAAGTCCATATTTCATGGTCAGGTTGAAATATGTACAGCAGAACTCATCACAGTGTAGTGGGAGATTTATCATTTTGATCACTAAAAATATCTCTGTGTGCAAGGGTGTGAACATGAATATGGGTGTGTGGGTGTACAGCTGTAGCCAGAGCAGGCCATGTCATGTAACTGTGTGTGTGTGTGTGTGTGTGTGTGTGTGTGTGTGTGTGTGTGTGTGTGTGTGTGTGTGTGTGTGTGTGTGTGTGTGTGTGTGTGTTTAATCAATAGATTTTATTGAAGCCACAAGCCATGTAGCTGTCCTGCAGACTTGTCCAAACTCTAATCTTCATTCTAACATATAAAGCTCATTGCTGTCAGTCCTAAAGATGCCAGTAGTAACCCGTGTGTGTGTTCCTGGACTTCTACCTTTGTGAGAAGTGTTTTTATTTATTATTTGTAAGAACTCCATCAGCTGAAAAGGTCAATATTTCAGCAGCATTTGTAGTATAAAGAAAAACTATATTGTGGGATCAACGTGTTTCAGCTTGTGGCCTTTATCAGAATCTATACATAGCATTGCAGAGTACAGTTAAGATGGGATTTCATGTTTTTTAACTAAAGTGGGTCTATTTATGTAGTAATTGAGATCATTTCTATCAGTTCGCATAACATTGCAGTCTTCAAAGTTTTTGATGAGTTCCGATTAGTCTAATGGGAAAAGTGTTGAGTCGTCAGACGTTTGTACAGGATTAAACAAGTTTACATTTTTGTCCGCTTATATAAGCGATTTCATATGGAAGTGAAGCCGAAAGTGAACACTACCAAAATGTTGTAAAGAATAGTATATGTGCACTACAGGATTGCAACAGTTTGAAAGTGAGCAAGGAAGTAAGTAGGTTTGTAATCTATGATGGATGTTTCATGGTTTCAAAAAATGATTATTTGACTGCTTGCATTTTTCATCTTGTTTGACTTCTTTATCATCAAAGTCACTAAGTTCCAAGATCGCAGCAACCTAATGTTAAACAATATCGAAGTTATGGATGGAAATGATGAAAAATGCAGAAACTTGACTTTGTCTTTGTAATAGGATTTAAAGACTTGCGGGGAAGGGACAATAATAGAATAAGGCAGACACTCCATGCATCATTTTGCATGCGTGTGTGTGTGTGTTTGTGTGTGTGTGTGTGCATGTGAGATAATTTGTTACTGTATAGCGAGCATGCCACTGGTCTCTCCACATGCAGGGCATAGTCGCCATTCCTGGTCCTCAGTAGGCTTTCACCATGGTAACACCAACCACACTATGTTTACACCCTCTGGGGCTGGGAAGCATGGGAACCAGAGAGAGAGAGAGTGTATGTGTGTGTGGGGGGGGCAGTGAGAGACGGAGGGCAGGGAAGCTGTTTTAGAGTGTACGAAACCCAAATTTGAGGTTGGCGTTAGCACTCACACAGAGACACAAACAATAAACAAAGGCACAAACATGCACGCTCAAACACCCAGATTACGTTCTCTCGGGCGAGTCCTCTGGAACAGTCGGGCCTCTGTGGCGCAACTCTTCCCTGTCGGGTCTCTTTGGGTCTCGCAGTGGAGGCCACTAGAGTCTCCATTATTGTAGCTGCACCAAATCCTGTTAAAACCCACTAATGACTGGGATTACACGGTTGCCTCCGCTCCCTCTCAGCACCAGCGACATACAGCCACGTCCACACTCTGAAACAAAGTTTTTAGCTCCAGCTGTCATAATCACCTCAATTAAAAGTTGGTAGAAGCTTCCATTCAAAATGTTACTCTGAAAATATGTAAATTTGAGCATATAGCAGTTTATCCAGCTAAAATACACAGTGAATGCCAATAGTAGTACATAATAGTAGATGTATGTTCTCCAATTTAGTATCAAGTTATTGTAACAGCACAGTGGGTTACGTGTTGTTGGAGCTCTGATTACTGTTAGTTTGACATTTAAACACACACATGACTCTAACTGTTAAAACTATAGTTGAGAAGAACAGTGTTAAAGTCAGAATACAGTGTCTATTTTAATTTGTGTTGGATGTAGAGCATGGAGAGAAAAAATATATGTGTAGGCAGGCCAGACGTGGTGTTTTGATATTGAGGTCTTTATACAAATACAGACTTTTTTCTCTTCAATAAACCTAGTTTATTTCATTGATTTAATTATTTACCGTTATTTATACCCTGGAAACTAGTTTTAGACAGCTATATACTTTAAGTATTGTTTCCGCATTACTGGCTGCTATCAGGTGCACATAGAACAGTGTTTATCCTAATGTCAATGCAATGCAAATTAAAAGTTGTCAGGCAATTTAAAATCTGTTTTAAATATTGAGATATTTGGATATATTGATGGTATGGTGAATTATAAAACATGGTTGTAATCCATCACATCTCGTTACCATGTGTTAAAATGTTAGGAATATTGCTGAAGGTCATGCTCTCTTAGTTGGTGTGCACATCATTAATTTATTGGCACAAATTAAGTTATTGGAAAGCACATTACTAACCTCAGAGTCAAAATTACTTATCCACTTACTGGGATCTCTTGCAAAAAACAGAGGATTTGAAGCATATGTTGAGACTACTGGATAGATTTCAATCAATAAATGTAAAATGAACCACATCTTTTATGCAGTTAGTATGCATGCCTGCCTAACTGACACAAACACACACACATACACTCATATGCACAAACTCACAAGAGGGGATGTGCAGAGAATGTAGAAAACCATAAGGAGAATCTCAACCTTCGAAAAGAACAACCTGCCTCAACTTGGGGGGGAGTGAACTCTGGCTTGTTGTATTTCATGCCATCCCATCAGCGATGGCCTCTCCGTGCCCTCAGCCCATTCAGAACCTCAGCAACTGGCCTCACAGCCCAGAGGTGCCTGCTGGAGTCCCCAATCCATCCCTTTCACTTTGTTAAGGGGATTTGAACCAGGGGATGCAAAGACAATGCACAATGGACCCTCCTCCACCACTGATGATCCAGTTATGAACAGAGAGGAATATGGGTGAAGAGGGTGATGAGATAGAAAAAAGGGTGGGAGGTGGAGAGGAGGGTGGACGTGCAGGCATTTAGTTTGTGGAAAGAGGGGTGGTGGCAAAAGGTGTGGGGTGCATGCTAATCGGTTCCTCTCTTTACTGCTAAAGAAGTACTAGATAGTTTGACAAAGGCCCTGCAGATGGACACAGCTGGCCCTCAGTTACCCCAGAAGAAATGCGCTGTTATGAAAACGACATTCTTCCCCACAAAGCCCCTGTGTTCTCATGGTTACGCATGGCTCCATGTCCGACGGAGACCCTTGTACACTATCTCACACTCTTGCCCATGCTCACTTGGTCAACTGTCTTGTCTTGATCATTCAGCTCTTTCTGTGTCTGTTTTCATCCTATTACAGTGACTCCATATTTCTGTCTAAGAGGATGTTCGCATACCTTCCGTCCTACTCAGTGAATTTCGGGAAATGCAAAGCCCCCAACAAGTGATTCACATTGAAACCAATGTTCTGCACTTGTTGGTTGTCAAAGGCTTTTGTTATTTAGTTTTTCTAACGATCATACGGATTTGTACATTTGCTAGCATAGCCACAAAACAGTAGACCCTTATTCTTTGTGTAAAAGCACTGTGCTGTGCAGAGCATGATTGACTCATGGGTTACAGTTGAGGGTGAGACAAAGATGGGAATGAGAAGGGCTTGCAGCAAAACATCTTTGGTTGAGTTTCAGTAAATGACGTCTCTTGAGAACAGTATCCAAGGACAGACCTGTTTCCACAGTCTGAGACTCATTTAAACCGATTAGATTTGGGTCCAGTGGTTGGCAGAGGTCTGAGGTTTTTTGAGACTGTTAGTCTCCCCAGGGGAGCGCTGGAGATTTGTTGGGGTGCAGAGGAAGAGATTTAATGTCCCTTCAAATTAACGTCCATAAATCTGCTTAAAAGTCAAAGAAAGGGACATCCTTATCACAGTTTAGCTTTTCTTAGAATCATTACATCCTTAGGTCTGTTTCAGAATCAAAGTAATCCAGAGATGGTTGTTTTACCATCCATAGGTCCAATAAAACCCTGCTAGAGACTCATTATGAAGTTTGAATTGTCTCAAGGCTGCAGACATTAGTGTTCTGTTAATTGTGTTTGACCCAGTGTGAAACATGGTGGTGTAAGTGGTTCAACACTCAAAACGAAATGTAACAGTAGATAAATGGATTTACACTTATGTTACAGAAGAAAATTCTAAGTTAACTTACAAGTATTTTAACTACAAAGAGTTTTTTTGCACTTTTGTTATGAGTTTTAACCAAACATGGGAATTCACCTGATCTCAAATGATCATAACACTTCAAATATGTTTAATTCCTATAAATTATTTTACACGTAAAATGTTAATTTGCACATCTGTAATGTAAATAGAGTTTTCTAGAAAACAAATAATCATATTCACTCTGAACTGCATTAAGGTTGTATTTTAGATCTTTAGTCTTGCTCCAACAGAACAGCAGCGTGAACTCGGTCAGTTGTTTAGCCTGAACTATTTTTAGTGGGCATGAACTGTCTTGAAATCTGACCTCGGTTTAAGGCCTCTAGGTCAGTAGGCTGTCTGTGTTTCAGGCTTTGAACAGTCATAACAAGAAAAGGGCAGATACTTTAAAAGATATTGCTACAATTGGATGTCAATAGTTTGATTGTTAATCATTTTTTTTACCAACTTTTCAAAAAGTATCCTGTTGCAGCTTCTCTGTGGGGATTGCAGGTTGAATATCTTGAGGGTTTTAACATTATTTAGACCAATTGATTAAACTATGAATCAAGATGATCATCAGCAGATTAATCAGTTAATACATTATTGTTTGTTTCAGCACTGGTGTTGATATCAACGAACTCCAATTATTATTATTATTTGAATGCAAAGCCTTTCAGTAAGGATGTCACATGTCAGAATATACTTCAACAATAACGTCATTTTGCCAGGAAGTTTAGTGAATCTATTGCCTATGATGCATCTTGTATTTCAAACAGATTAGCAACTCTGCAAGTTGATTTTCATAGGTCAATAGATAAACGGAAACCAGTGGCTGTCTGGAAGATAGAAAATCAATTTTAAAATGTCAGGTTTGCTTTTGAAAATGGTCTGTAATGACGTTAACTTAATTGGATTTGTAGTTAATGGTCTACAACATACAATACCACCTTTGTAGTCTCTTGAATAGAGTTATATAGCTGTGAGTCACACACCAGAGGGGAGTGCTGTAATATGAGTTCAGGTGCGGTGGTGAAGAGGGGAAAGGGTCCATGTGTGTGTTTGTGTGAGCATGTTGGAGTTAAAGGAGGGGGGGGGTCTCCTTGCACATGTGTGTGTTTAGAGAGCTGGTGTTGACACAGACACAGCCGCTCCATTGTCCTTCTCCATCTCTAGTCAGGATGTTTGAGGGACGCCTCATCGCTTGGCTCCTTCTAATCGCAGCTGGAACCAAAAAGCGTGCGGCTGGAAGCCCTCAACCCTCGAGGTCACTGTCAGCACCGGGACAAGAGAGGAGAGGACAAGAGAGGAGAGGAGAGGCACAGGACAGGGGAAGGTTACTGTCAAAAATTATGGCGCAGTCAATTACAGATTGTTCATGAGCTGCTTCAAAATTGCAGGCTGTAAAATAACCCACGGGATTACACTAAATCCGCCAAGTAATCCTCTGATTTAATAGCTTTTGATTAAGTTTTGTCTTTTTAATATAAAGTTCACATTTTTATAATAAGATATAAACGAAGTTCGATTAGCAAGTTTGAGAACTTTAGGAAATCATCAAACACCCTTATCTGCCATCACCTTTCTTTCCATTTAAATGTTTCTTCCTCACTGTCTTATCTTGGATGGGATCGGGTTCATTTTTTGACAAATTACAGCTGTAATTTAAATAATCAAATGTACTGTATCGGCACATGATATGTATCCTGTTACCCTGGCAGCAAGGTAAACACAACTGTAAAACACAAAGGGGCCCTTCAGGCACCCCAGAAATTCAATCCACATCGATGAGCCTGAGAAATGAAATGGTAATGGTACCAGAGAGCTTTGATAAAAAAACATTTTGCAGCAACGTTTGAGGTTTTGGCCCTGAATCTCTGAATCTGTTTTAGTCAATGCAGACACAGTGACAGTCAGCATCTGGCATTTGGGCATGGCATGCATCTCAGTGACCCAAAGGTGACCTCCTTTTCTTTTCTCTTTTCATGGATTAATATTGCATGAAAAAGTGTTTTTTTAATGGGTTCTTAAAGAAGGAGATTTTTTCAAAGCAAAATATTATAAAGCAAAATATTATAAAGCAAAAACTGCTTTTTGAAAGGAGTCCGAATTCCTCATTAGGAATGGATATTCACCAATTTATAAATTAAGACAATAGGTTAGTTTTATTGCAATATTGAATGTATGGTCATCTACATATATGTTTTAGATAGTCATATCAATTGCATATTTCATTTTGTACTTCATCAATTGTTGCATACTTAATTGTCAGTGTAGAAATGGAAGGAAGGAGTACTGACGAAAAACAAAGCAAACATTGTACGGAGATTTTGCCTGTGGCTTTAACGGAGAAGCGTCTCTGTTTTCTTAATTTCCACTGCTCTCAAAGATTAATTATTCAATGTAAGCGTTGTGGCTGATAATGTACAGTAGACTGTGTTTTATCTTCGAGGAGATGGCGGTGGCCCCCAGGAAAGCGATATAAGTGGATTCATTTCAAGATGCCTGTTCCTCCAAAGACTTTATTAGATTTAGTTAATGAGAGAGCAAGGCAGGCAGACTGGCTGGGCGCAGGTTGGGGAGCTGGAACGTAATTAAGCTGTGAGTCTGACGATGCCACTGTTACACACTTTGATTAAAAACACGTTCAACAGCTAATCTCCAACAAATTAAAGCAGTTACATAATTTGGCACGGTCACCTTTGTTTCTCAAACGAGGTAAATCCCCTTTCTTACTGTATTTTCGGCTCACACCTTCTGCCCCACAACAGCACCCTCCCTCTCCCTGTCTGCACCCTAATTCTCCACGGTAAGTAGGTGTAGCTTCACGCCGGGTCCAGCCGGTCCGTCTGTCTGAGATGTAGTTAACCCTTGTGGGCTTTATGTCTTCCATATGCCCTGCTGGGGCCTATATGGCAGAACGCTGTAATACAGGAGAAGTCTGTATGTTTCCAGGCCAGCACACACAAGTCTTCTTGTCTGAGCTATAATGAGTGTTAGTGTAGATTTCCTGTGGCTCAAACACTAGGCTTAATTGACCTGAACAGCTCTGAGTGACTTGGCACCTCCCGTCTCAACCTTCCCCTCCTCCCCCACTCCCCCCCCCCTCAAGACCTTTCTCTGGGACAAAGAGGCTTTTGTCCTGGGGCCTGCGCCACCGCGCTCTAAACCTTTGTTGACTGTTTCTGTCTGACAGAGCAAATAGCTCTGGCCTCCTTTTGTTTATTGTCATTTTTTGAAGTTTGAACAAAGTTTATACAAAGCCCCTATTTCTGACGTTGTTCGCTGCCTTCAGGGGGAAACATGGAAGAAGAGAAATGGGTTTATTGTTTGTTGCATTTTTTGACTGTCTGCTGCTGTCTGACTGTTATCTTCTCATCTCTCTCCCTCCTTCTCCTGCCCTACCTCACTCACTCGCAGGGATCACATATACACGGTGGACACAGACGCTGCCAACAGTGATGAGATCTTTTTCAGCAAGGTGAGTGAGACGTCTGCCTCTGAGGACTTGTTTTTCTCAGTGTGTCGTGGTTGACAACGTAACCCTAATAACCTGGATCTGGAGTGCCACACTTTGTTTTTGTTTGCACGTGGGTGTGTATGTGTGTCTGCCAGAAGACTTATCCTCTCTTATACTCACCCACTCACCGGAGCCGTGCTGGCAATTCTGACCCTGATAAGAAGATTATTCAATCAATCAGCTCACAAACCTCTTGCGTCATCCACGCTCCTCATTGGGACAGTGGAAGGTCTGATGGGCGTGTAACGCAAGCTGAAAGGAAGTGAGGGAGGAGGGGAGGAACGTGAGGGTAAAAGGACAAAAAAGGGCAGGATGAGATTAATTGCAGTAGGGCGAGAAAGACAATATGGATGCAGAGAGGAAGTTGATCACATTGTATATATTCAGATTATTCATAAAGCGCTTCATATTTACATAGACCCTCGAATGTAATAGCCCCTCTCCATTCCATCCCAACCACTTCTCACTGCCATCATTTACCCTTAACATAATGTATGCAAACAGGATTCAAACAAGGCTATTCTAGTGTATACAAAAACCCGCTATCCCTCCACCTCATTCACTTCAATGTCAAAGCCCGCAGAGTGGGTCTTAATGAGAGCAGGCTGCACATGAAAGGCCAATGGGAAACGTGCAGATTGATTGACGACCGAGGGTCTTTAATCAGTGGCCGAGCCCCCAACATGTTGTTCAACAGCGGCGGGTAGGCAGCGGTCTGAACCATCGGATCAGTGCTGACCACTGGCTACTCAGGGGGGGGGAGTAGTGAATGTGTGTGTCTGTTTGCATATGTGGTTGGATACGATATATAACTTAGCATTGAATGATAAGTGTGTGTGACAGTGAAAGAGCTATTTGGATTTTGTAGTTAACTGGCGCCTTCTTGCTGGCGCTGACCTACAAGCCAAGGCCAAGGCTGTGTGTTTGTGTGTGTGTGTGTGTGTGTGTGTGTGTGTGTGTGTGTGTGTGTGTGTGCGCGCATGTGTGTGTGGACAAGGATAGACAGCCTATCAATCAACATAAATGAGCTCTGAGGCGGGATCTGTCCTTCTCATCCAGGGTCAGCATTGTATTTCCTCCACCCTGACAGAGAATTAGAAGTTCAAGGAGGTAAGCTGATCTCCAATCAGCGCTTAGAATAAAGTTCACCCCAGAGCAGATGGCTCATTAGGGAAATCAATGATAGAGAATTTCAGATGATGATTATTGATCACAGTATAGATTGGTTATTGAGCTCTGTAATGTCTTTTTTCTTGTTTGCTTTCTCCTTATCTCTTTCTCTCCTTCCTTATATCTTTCTTTTCTCTAGAAAATGACATGGAAGTCCAGACAGGCTGATGTGGACACTTGCAGAATGAAAGGGAAACACAAGGTAAAGTAAAAACGAACAAACATTGCAACCTCTGTGCTTTCACCCCTCAACTTCATTTATAGAACAAGTGTCACCGTATTCATCTCCAAACACTTCTTTAAAGAATCACACATTATGTGATGCACACTGTAACAGATGTTATTTCTCACAGTCCCTCTGTTTCTCTTTCGTTAACCGATACCGAGACCCTGCAGGTGCAATGACGCTATTAATGCAGTTCATATAACAATGTATATCAGTGAGAATCTTCACATCATTGCAGTTTAATTGTTTTCCCTCTAGAGTTATTGTACCTTGTAACAAAGCTGTGAAAATCAATTATGAATTGATAAATGTACCATGAAGAAATGCTTTATTTGATCATAATACACTTGATGTTTGTTACACATTCCTCTCACTCGTCTGTAGAGTAGTGCATGCTGTAATTCGAAAGAAGGAAAGAAAGTAAAGAAAGTGCCTCTTGTTTCAAAAACCACATGTGGTCTTTTGTGTTAATGTGTCTATGTGAAACTAATGTGCGGACGTCCTGTCTTCTCTCTCTCTCTCTCTCTCTCTCTCTCTCTCTCTCTCTCTCTCTCTCTCTCTCTCTCTCTCTCTCCCTTCTGGCCTGCGCTCCCTGAAGGACGAGTGTCACAATTTCATCAAAGTCCTCCTGCAGCAAAATGAAGACACCTTGTTTGTTTGTGGAACTAATGCTTTCAACCCGTCCTGCCGAACCTACAAGGTAAGAATGAACATGCATTTACACACAAACACACATACAGAGATATGAACAGCTTTCTGGTGCTATTTCCCCTTTTTTGACCTCCATGACGGCACTTGTCATCAATACTTCCCTCACACTTCTCCTTCTCTTATTTCACACTCTTACTCACACCCTCAGGGATATTTTCCACATGCAACCCCAACCAAGCAGGAGCTACGGGGGGTGGTTGAGCTATGAAGCGATGGACATAGATGGATGACTTTAACAACTCAGCAGGCCCTCCTCCTATGTCTTTATCTCCAGGTGTACTTTGACACGCTCGATTTAGAAGCAGAGAATCCTAACTACCTTCGTGCATACACACTCACTCATTCTCAGACACACACACACACACTCTGAAGGCAAAGTCACGAAACCTGACTCAACCTTAAACAGACGCTTGCCTGGCCATATTCATGAAGGCATGTCTGGAATAGTTTCAAGATTCCTTCAAGAAAAGCAAAAACATCTCGTCGAGAAGAGTTTTAATGACCTCCGGTCAAGAAAAAAGAGCAGCTGTCATGATTGTCTTGGAAAAAATAGAGACGTCAAGAAAAGATAGACTTGGAGAGAAAAGAAAGGATTGTCATACAGATAAAACGGGTAAATAAAAATGTATACAAACATTATAAATATTTTAAGGCAAACGGGCAAACACAAGGACAAACATAAAAGCAGGCCGGCTGTCTTTATACAGCTGCTGAACATTTCCCATTTATTTCCTTTAATGTGTGTTTGATGGGGACAAACACAATATACACAGAGAACTGCACAATTAAACAATGCAATGAACCAATTTATAGCAATAAATTCCAATGCCCATTCCTAGAATGACCTTCTTATAAAACAAACCAAAACATCTTGACTGAATATACAGGTTTACATTTCTGTTGACACAAGTATGTCTTGCTGGCCTATAGCTTACATACAGACACATGAACATATATTATTTATAGTACATAAACCCCACCATCCCCCCATTCCAAATGACTACTCGGTTGTTTGGACTTTACATGTGTTTTAAATCTGAGTTTTTCTGATGTGAAAAATGACCAAAATGTCCTATGCATCGATTTAGCCTTAGCTAATACATGAGACACGTTTGAATACTTCTGCAAACTGCAGCAGCAGGACTGACCTGGTGAAAAAAATACCACTGAAAATAAATAGCTTTGTTTAATTGTTAACTACCTAAATTGTATGAGATTTAAAGGCACAAAGTGGTTTTTATCATCATTTGTATTTCATTCAAGTATCCGGAGTGGTCCAACTGTAGAGTAGCTGGGAGCTGTCTTCCAGAGGAATCAGATATGAACATCGTACAGGCATGAAAGAAGATCAGACAGACAATAGGAAAGACAGGAGGACAATTAAACAGCGGAGACTCTGTCCTGAAGGATGTTACTGTTGGTTTGAGAAGATCTGATGTAATGGTCACAGCACACTGAGATGTTATCTAGGTAGCCTGTGGGGGAAACTCTTCTGCTTTGGTTCACTAGATCTGTTTACCAGAGAAACAAGACACCTTCGCTCCGTTGCCTTTGTGGTTCGGCATGCTAAGCACAGAGAGTGGACATCATTCAATTCACTGGCTTTCCCTGCAGGGAGAGTGGAATTTATGTCTCAGCATTTATCAGGCGTGGTTAGCTTTAACAGCCCCTCTAGTTATGGCTTCAAGGTTTGTGTTTTAGCTGCTACTGAGATGATATTGCTGCGAGTGAGTTTGAGATCAAGGGAAGTGTTGTAAAACACACCGAGGCTTGAAAAATAGTCATGCAAACACACATTTGCTGGCCTCTAAAAACATAAAATCAATGCATGCTGTTCATAAATTACTGCACATAATGGGTAATGTTTATGTAATCGGAAAATGTTGAAATTATTTAAACATTTTATGATAAGTGACACATTGATCCATAATAATTTGGCAAAATAAAGCTGTTTCATTCAAATGTTCTGATACCACTGAATACACTGTGTATATACTGTATAGGATATACAAAATTGCCATTTAATTCTCGAAATAATTTAATCAATATGCCATGACTAATATAAGACTAATTGTGATGACTTTAAAATGAGTCATCAAAACTTTCAAAATGTTGTAATACAAATCACCTCTGATCACTTGCACACAAACACCCAAATGCACATAAAAAATGCCGTGGCACATGTGCAGGTAAGGAAAAACAGAAGTGTGTATGCACCCATACGAACACTGACAACTGTTCAAACAAGCAGAGATACAACACACACATTTTACAAAATCATCACAGAGACACATTCTACTGCGGGTAAGCTGGCAGGCTCTCTGGGCAGATACCAGGCGTTTGATGGCATACTGGGCTCATCCACTCTGCCTGGTCAAAAGTGTGTGTGTGTGTGTGTGTGTGTGTGTGTGTGTGTGTGTGTGTGTGTGTGTGTGTGTGTGTGTGTGTGTGTGTGTGTGTGTGTGTGTGCGTGTGCGTGTGCGTGTGCGTGTATGTGTTTGTTTGTGGTTAAATCCACCTTGGCCACAGTTTGCCTCTCCATCTCCCTGGTGTGACAGCGCTGAAAAGAGCTTCTGTTTCGGGGCCAGCCTCATCCCACATTAATCAACAACACTGCAAGGGCGAGTGGGAGGGGAGTAGGGGGAGACAGAGGGGGCAGCTACACCACACGCTGTCTTCTGATCTAACACCTTTCCTGCCTGGTTACCTTTTTATCTTTACAAACCCACCAATATTCTCTTCCCTTCTCTATCTTGTTATTCACCCCTCACCTTGTGTTGCTACTATGAACACAAGCAAACACATGCATAAACAGAAAAAACAGGGGCAGACACCTTGGCAGCAATGCCACAGTCCTCTCCCTCGGCACTACACAGCACCAAACTCTTCCTCTATTCATCCTCCCTTCGTCTCTACTGCCCTCATCCCTTTCTCCTCCTCTCCTGCCAGCCTTAATTCCTCCCCCCCTCTATTGCTCCCACCACTCCGCCATCTTCCCCTCTGTTGCTTTCTCCCTCTGTCACTCCCTTGCTGTGTCGTAATAATAAACACCCCATCCAGCTGGGCTGATGTACGACTTGAATCAGTTTCATCGCCTGTTGCCGGGCGAAGCGGGGGGAATCTGTGGGGAGGCTTGAAGGCAGTGGGTCCCAGGTGATGCATCTTCTACTTGATACTAGTGGACCTATTTGTACTGGGCAATTCCATCTGTGCATTTGAAATATGATTAATGCACACTGAGGGGGTTTAGGTTTATCAACAGGGTGAACAAAAAACACACATGCCTTTCTTTACTAAAGCTATTTCAGAAGATGTATATACTATTGTAAAGAATGACATTAAAACAAAGTGTAAAAGGTAATTCATTCATGTACAATGTGTGTTCTCCAATATAGTTCAAATAGTTAAGAATAATTGAGAAGTTGAGGGTCAAATAAATGTAGGACCTAAAATAAGGTATTTATTTTGACAGCTGCAAAGACTACACTTCATTGCTCTCGTGAAAAAGTAGTCAGGAAATGGTTCATCTTCCAAAGGCTCAGAAACAGGTTGCAGAGAATTGGGCCATGAGTATTAATCTCCCAGGGAGATGTGCACTCGTTTGGATTTCACATCCACTCCTGGCCCAGGTGTGAACTTGGGCACTTGACCTTTATCGAGGGAGAAAGTTGTGCAGGTGGAGATATGGGTTGCATAAAAATACATCTATTCAATACAGCAAATTGTAGGATATTAATCTGAAATCTATCAACTTGCCACAAATGCTTTTCTTTAAATCAAGATTTTCTTTAACTTTCAGTGGCTGCCCTTTCTGACACAAACAAATGTTATGCATTTAGCTTTTTGCATTTTACCGTCCTTACCCATGAGAATAACAAGGAAACAGATTCAAGTTAACAATTAATAAGTGGGACACTGGCTCAGTCTACACTAAATGTGTCCAGAGTGAGTTTTCACAAAACCTTCAGCAATGATAAATAAATCCCCAAAAAAAGCAGAATGTGTCCCTCACCCTGAGCGAAGAAGCTGATGCTGAACCAATTATTACTCTCCTGATGGGCATGTTTTGGAACTACATTATGTTTGTCTAATTAATTAGCATATAGCCTATGGAAAACACTATTGAGTTGTTGTAGTAATTAATTCATCTAGATACACAGTACCCCGAGCCAAGGTTACCGTGCATTTGTCTGCTAAGCTACAATAGATCCCCACAGAATAGTGTGTTTTAAAGGCAGTGCTGATGAAGTGTGACAGCACTACAGTTCATTTCCCATTACTTTGAGTTGTGCTTCTACAAAGCTGAAGCACTTCTTTCTTTTCTGGAGCCAGTAGAGTTGACAGCCTAATAAGGTTTTCCTGGTAAACAAGGTTAAAAAATCCTATCTGGCTGTTAAAACATCACATTTATTTATGTTAATGTTAAAAATGTTGTGTTTTACCTTGGCAGATTTATGGGTTGCTATTGCCCATTTTTAAAATATTTGATATTGCTTCTGACAAGGCTAACACCATGCACTTGGCTGTTGTTTGGCGGGTTGACAGGAGACGGAGTTTTGTGTTTATCTGCGGCATGGCTGGGAGTGGCTTCCTCTGTTCAAAAGGCAGGAATAGATTGGTGACAGCCAGCCAAGCCCAGTAGACAGAGGTCAATGCCTTGGTGAAATCAACTTAGGAGACAGAGGGGTGGGGGTAGTAGCGTGAGAGATATGCGAGTGTGTGGTTTGGATGTGTTAGAAGAGGAGGGACTGTTTGTGTTAGGTAGCTGATACAGAAGCTGCTGACAATTCAAACTAAACCCAGTTCCCCCAGTGCTCAGTACACCTAGACGCTCTAATTCACTGGACGCACCTGACCTTCAGCCTCCATGTCCTTTATGATTTACACAAGCTAATCTATAACTACAGTCTCCTCTGTCTAATGACTATATACATCATTAAACCAGTGTGCCTCCATGTATTATCCTCCTATGATTTCTCGAGTAACAGAAGGAATGAGAAATGGAGAAATGTGCTGTTGCTGGTGGTTCTGTGTTTGTTGTAAAAGGTCACTTGTAATTTTCTCTGCCAAATCAGCCTCAACAATTTCTCTGGCAGGCTTTTCCAGCATTGCGCTGGAGTGTGTGTGACCTTTTTAGTGGGCAGATGATAACCGTTTCCGCCGAGACAGGAATAGAAAACAAAATGACCTGTTTAGAAACCAGAAAGGGCGGCGTAAGCAGTTTGCAGCCTTGGCAAGCTTCGCTCGTCTTTGTCAGGAGAGAGGGAAAAGTGAGGAAGCAGGGAAGTCAAGTATGAGAGAGATAGAGACAGAGAAATCGAAGAAAAATGACCATGTGTTGTAAACTGAGTAGGTAAACAGTGTGTTCAGTAATCTTTGTGACCTCAGCCTCTGGCCAGTTCAGTGAGGCTTTTCTTCTCTCTGTCTCTCTTTGTGGCTTTTGTATGCCTCTCTGGCCTTTAGACGGGGTAAGAGAGTGTCCTAAGGCAAGCTGGGGACAATAAGCCAAACCATGGTGGGATGATACTGACCTTTCACCCACATCTGATCTGCCGCCATGCCCTGGAATAGCACTGTACCAAAACTGGGCGCAAGACAAGAAAATCTTGTTTAAATTCCAATTCACAAAGATCATCCCACTAAGACCTAAACTGCTCCAGAAGCGCTTCCTAAACAAAGGACAAGGCCTCAAAATAGCTCATGAAATGGGAATAGTTAGTGACTGAATACCACAATTAGCTGTAGATTTGGAGGAACTGCACTCTAAGTGCTAAAAACAGACTTTGTACATTGTGTAGGTGTGGACACTAAACCCCCCGAAAATATAGGAACAAGACTTGCCAAAGAAAAAGCTCCAAGCAAAAGCCAAAGTTGAGGCTGCAAATTATAAAATAATGACCGCCGTACAATATATTATTTAAAAACTACTGTGGTTTAGTAAAACATTCTCACGTTCCCCGCTCAGGGCCATGTGCTCACCCACTTTTACTCTGCCCATTTAATTCGTCTTCACAGCAAAAGCACAAACTTAAGAAATGGGGGCAGGGGAAAGCACAGCAGTATATAAGTTTAAAGATCTATCTTGAGGGTTTTTTAAAATATGTTTTCATTCCTGTACAGTTGAAGAACAAAGGATGGCAGGAGAAAAGCAAATCCACATCCACCCATACTGTGGAACATTTTGCTCTGGAAAATGTCAGTTTTTGTTAATCTCACTTAGTGACAGTTTCCCAGATACTCCCAGATGCGCTGCTCTGACAGCTCTCAGAAAAACACCAAAGGTTTTTAGCTAAGGTCAGAGATAGACGGACACATTCCTCCTTTAGATCCTTTCCCCTTCATCTGGGAACCAACCTTTCCTGCCTAAGTTGTATTCCAAGTCCATTGTTTTGTTTGACAACACTAAATTGTCTTGACCTCTTGTTGACCTTTCACCTCTTTTGTGACCCTAGCTGGACACCCTGGAGGCACTGGGAGAGGAGATCAGTGGGATGGCACGCTGCCCATATGACGCCAAGCACGCCAATGTCGCCCTCTTTGCAGGTAAGATTAAATCGGACATGACAAATTAACAATGAACTTATCTGGGAGACTTTGAAGTACTTGATTATGTTTTACAATGTCTTTTTGAAGTCCTTTCCTGTCGCTGAAAGTGAGAGTTTCCATGAGGTGAAAATAGACGTAGTATTTATGATAGTAGTTCTACTTACTGACGGCCATGAGGCAAAAACATGAATCTAATGTTTCTCCTTTCTGCATTTATTAAACATTGGAACATGTTAGAGCTAGATGGGAAATTTGAGTCAAGGGGATTAGTTGTGGTTGTATTACATATTGTTTTTAATACCCTGTGGTTTATTCTAACGGCAAAACCCTGACAACATGTCAGGTATGGAAGGCAAACCAAGTTTCATGCACTAGAGCAAATCAACGACCTGGAGATCACATTTGATCTGCATCAAGAATTCAAAGCTTTTTTGAACCTTTTGGAAACATGTTAGTAGTACTCTGGTAACAGCAAATACAGAAACATCCTTCTCCTGCTTTTACTGCACTTTTTCTCTTTTGTTAACTTTCTTTTCAAATGCACAAGATCTAAACTAAGTCCCAAACGGATGGGACAAGAATGAGTCAGCTTTCTGTTGGTGTGGCGAGATTCCTCTGATTCAACGCAGGCTGCTAAAGACATTCAGTCCCATTCGTATTTGCTGTGAACCGATTTATGGCGGTATTGATGAGCTGTCCCTGCCTGTTTAAAGCCTAGGAGGAAAGTGAACGCCTAGCTTGACCAGTTAATGTCTAGCAGAGCTGCTTGGAAGGAGCTGGAAGCACTGAGTAATCAAGAGGGTTCCTCTGACTGCTATCCTTTCAATTATGTAGTTTAAGTTTCCACTGTGGTTATAGCCAATGCAGGCTGAGGTCATGCTGGTCGTGGATTGTGTTTGTGGAGCATGTGTGTATACGTGCCTATAACTGTGGGTTTCTGTGGGACTCTGAGACTATGTGTGAATGCAAGGCTTCAGTGTTAGTGTGTGCTTTTTAAGTGTGTTTGCAAGATGTTTAAGTGTGTGTACAGCCTCGTTGTTGTCCATCAGAGAGTCTCTTCGGTTTGTATGATTCATTAATTTTCTAGGTCTAAGCCATCTGAAACGTGTTTGTGTATCCAGCCACAGTGAGCAAGATTCTTTAAGTGGCTTTATGTGTTTTTCTTTTCACTAAACTTACCTCTCTACTCCTTTATCCTCTTTCTTTATGGCTTCCTCTTCCATTCTCACTTCATTCTTCTGCCCTCTATATCTCCATATTTTCCTCTTATCGCCCTTTGTGTTCCCTCTCCAGGTGGCAGGCTGTACTCGGCCACCGTAACGGACTTCCTAGCGATCGATTCGGTCATCTATCGTAGCCTGGGAGACAGTCCGACTCTGCGCACTGTCAAACACGACTCCAAATGGCTGAAAGGTGAGTAAGGGACACATAAACAAAGTCTCTCGGTTTGGATAGCAACAAGCTGAATGACAAGCTAGAAAACAGACTTTTGTTTTGACATGCATGCCTGACCATGTGGTGTGATTTATGATTTGTGTGTCTCGGTGTATAAATCTAGGTATGAAGAGCTGGAGCGCTTATGCTGATTGCGCTCGCTCTGTTTGACACTGTCATTTTGCCAGCCTGCAGTGGTAGTTGATGTAGCCAGGAAATTGCTCTGCCCTGGGGAGAAACAAGCACAAGTCCAGCCTGTCAAAACTCAATAGAGAGATCCCTCTTTTCTTACATGCAAATTGATGCTCTGATATGATGGATGATAGATAGAGGCACTCAAGGCTCACAGTCGGTGCTTTTCTGCATAATATGACAGATATTCTGCCTGTTTACTGTGAAACATGGTGTCAGAACTGGTTTGTCACGGTGACGACGTCTCTTTGTCACACATTTCATTTATCTATTCTTCCCCCTGCAGAGCCTTACTTTATCCAGGCAGTCGATTACGGGGACTTCATCTACTTCTTCTACCGGGAAATTGCTATGGAGTACAACACAATGGGAAAGGTAAGCACAGGCACTATTCTTCAGCTATTGTTTGAAATGTAATCAGAGGTGACTTCCTATTTACCAAGAGAATGAGGGAGTGCCCGAGGAAACTAACAGGATATGGGTGTATCACATAAGTGGAAGAAGGCTTTCAGGAGCTGAAAGGTGGCCAAACATTTTTCAGATACAGATTTCAGATAAGCACTGGTCAGGATGCAGGACCTAAAATAGATCTAAAGAGAAAAATCCGTGGATGTCGGCAGATCCTATTTTGAAGTCTAAAAATAACGCTTAAATTGCACATCCGCATCCGTCGGCCGCAGCTCCCATTTGACCTATCGTCTCAAAGTTTCCCAAGAGGAACTCGACCCAAGAGTCTGTGAGAAATGAGACGGATCAGAAGAGGAAAGGTTGAGGAAAAAACTGGCTTTTCCTCAGGTGAAACAGTTACAGTTCTATTCATCTTCTCAATGCAGTTTGGATGCCCTGAGAAAGTTTAATTGGATACCAGGTATGAGAAAATCCGCTATGGAAATGAATTACTCAATATGTATTCTTTGGAAAAAAATTATGGAACCACACAAGAGAGGAAAGTCGGAGAAAGAGAGAGGACAAGAACAGAGCAGAGGTAACGAGAAACACAGAAATAATGGATTCACTGCCAGAAGTGACAGGCATGTGTTATACAGAGCATGAATACAGATCAGGCCTCTCAATCTGCTGGGTGTTTTGAAAGCTATGTCAGTATAATTATGCGTGTGGTTGTAGAACTGAATGTGCAGAGAGTAATTTAACATTTAGTGAGTGATATCTCTGCATTATTATTAAGTAAATTGGCCTTCCCTGACATTGTAAGCAGCCGTTTGTGCTTTATGGCAAATTGATCTTTCTTCTGTGGCAGGTTAGTGTTTGCTTAAGTTTTTATGTTGGATTGTTATTGGGAAAACGCAGAAGGACAAATATGTAATTACATTAACAAGTAATGAAATTAGCAAGCCTTGGCTGAAGTATTTGTGCAGTGTGTGTGACCTGTTTATTTGTACGTTTTGTGTGTGTGTGAGAACATGAACTGGTATATGTAAAGCTGAAACTATTCCACATTCAGCTTGACAGTCTCGCCTGCTTTGTGTAAAACTTGTTCTGGTATCTCAACGCTCTATAATCTCACAGTGAACAGGCCCATGTAAGCGTGTGTCTTTGACAGCGTGATTGAATGAATATGTGCTTTTCTGGAACATTTATGCATTGGTTGCCTGGGTGAGGGTGTGTTTATGTGTGGTCTGCAGCCGTGTGCAGAGATCTGGTTTAAATGCATGTTCGCTCTTATTCGCACTGTTTACTTTACAGCACAATGTCAGGTCAGGGTTAGATTTATTGCTGTTAAGTATAGTGTGACATACACTAATTACAATACTGACTGTGTGATCATACAGCAAAGATGTAATTACAGCATAGCTCCTATTTGAAGCTGTATACTTTTACATTTTCTGTTGCCAGGTGCTGACTCGTTAACTGCATATCAAACACACTAATTTACTCTTCTGTGTCTAATTTGCAATAAAGTGTTAAAATGTTGGATTAAGACACTGAGTGTTGACGACTAAAGAGGCACAATAGTGTGTTTTGTTGGGAATTAACTGTGTGTGTGTGTGTGTGTGTGTGTGTGTGTGTGTGTGTGTGTGTGTGTGTGTGTGTGTGCGCAGTTGTCCGCGAAATTCCGCTCCTCTGTTTTCATAACTGTCAAAGCTGGAGACTGAAGTTCCCACTGTGGGTCAAAATAATGCGCTGTGACCCCAAGGTAACTGTCATTACCGAGTGAAATCCAATAGTCTCCGGTGAGTCTTTCTTAAATCCTCCTCTACTTTCGCTTTTTGGACTTCATACAAGTTGTGTATTTTCGACACAGTGGTGGCTCTGGAAGGCAATTCATAAGTGCAGTCGTTGGATGCGACCCAAATTATATCACGCAGCCCCTCCTCGTCCACAATGTTAATTGGCCTGCAAGCTGTCGCCACCCATTTTGCGATCTTGTTAAAGGTTTGCTGCTCGTAGACGTGTCCGGGCATCTCCCCCGCGCACTTTCAAGTGTGTTCTGCTGCAAGCGGGCGGCAGGAGCAGGGCTGTCAGCATCAGCAGTGTGCTTGGAATATATAGATGGTATTTTAAACTCGATGCGCTCTGAAACTACGGGGCGGCTGAGGACAAAAAATGCACATGCGTTAATCGCGTTAAAATAATTAGTGGCGTTAATTTTTTTTTGCGTTAATGCGTTATTAACGCGTTAACTTGACAGCCCTAATTATAACACATATAATGAGACGTTCTGCAGTAAGGAGGGGCATTTCACAGACGACAGGTGTTCTTACTTTTATTTAGTTGACGGAACATTTTTACTTTACACGACACTGTTCAAGACTCTTTAACTAAACAACCGCGGATGTCTTGAAAGACACTTTCGCTTGTGACACGTAAATACTACGCTTCCTATGTTTTGGTGCAGACAGCGTTCACACCAGCAATAAACCGCTCCAGGGTTCGCAAGCCAGTGCTCCGAGACCACCTATTTCAGCAGAATGGTTTTTTAGTTCACTTAAGAGGTCTCGGATTGTGTTCACACCGACCCAAATGAACCGCACCAAGCGGCTAAATGCACCAGGGTTCGATTCAACCGGACTATACAAGGCAGGTGTGAAGGCACCCTTAGACTCAGTTAACTATCTAAACACTCAAGAGTCCTTTACCTCACCTGAGCTGAGGTTATCCCGAGCTGTAGTTATTAGTCTCTCAGTCTGACAGGAGAGGACTCTCCTCCACCTTGTTGACAGCTCATTATATCCGTTAGCGCTGCTAGCTAGTACCAGATGCTAACAACAATAACACGTAACCGGTGCGCACGCTTGGACTCGAGTCAGACTCGAGTCATGAATTTGATGACTTTAGACTCGACTTGACAAAATCTAAAAAGACTTGCAACTCGACTTGGACTTTAACATCAGTGACTCGTGACTTCACTTGGACTTGACCCTTTTGACTTGAAAAGACTTGCTACTTTCCCGTACCAAAATGTATGACGGTAAAGAAAAAAAAACTCGTGGAGTATACAAATATCGTGGTTTTGCTATTTGAATGGACAACCAATATAAAAACGGTGACTGCGACCGTCAAAACAAAACCAAGCGAGAGTACAACAGGACATGAAACCTTAAAACCCAACACTACGACATCTAGCTCTTGTGCACCCTGTATAAAACTACCTCACCAGCCACGGCGTGGATGTCTACGTGTGTACCACCGTTTCCGCTTCCTTGCAGGCAACAGTCTGTATGAAAAAATAGACNCCTCCCGAGCTTGAATGACACACAGAGACTAATCGAGGGCATTAGTGTATGATTTGTATGAAAGTGGCCATGTCACTCATCATGTAGTCACCCTCTGTGAGGCAGAGTCAGACCCACATTTCTGCAGCGTTGCGTTCACAATACATAAAAAAAATATTTCTTCAGGCCAGCAGGCCACTTAACAGGCCAGGCCATCGGGAAACCTCCCGGTCCTCCCGATGGCCAGTCCGGGCCTGGTGTACTGGCAATGTGTGGGGAATACCGCAAAAATGAACAATAGGTTTATTGATATATTTTTGTATCAATAGTCATTAACTTTTTCTTTGGACAAAACAGACTCTACATTAGCAAACGTTTACTCTGTGTTAACGTTATTTTGGTGTGTAAAAGTGAGATTACATGTGTAGATGATTCAATTGATCATTTATTCGTCCCACAACGGAAACATTTACAGTGGCTATNAGTACTTTTTTGTAGCGTGTCACACAATATCAAACATGCCTGGCCTCAGCCTCTCAGCGACTTTGTTTGTTTCCTGCTGTCGCTATAATACCTTTAGTTAAGCTACTTTACTGATCTGGATTAATGATGTGAAATATAATCAAGTCTTAAATCAGACTTGATAAATATAAATAATAGATCAAACATATCATATATATTATTCTGAAATGGACCAATCTGCAAAACTTTTACCTTTGGTACTTTAACTATATTTTGATAATACTTTTCTAATTTTACTTGAGTAACATTTTGAATGCAGGACTTTTACTGTAACAGAGTATTCCTACGCAAGATCTGAGTACTTCTTCCACCTCTGTCTGATTTCAAACTCTTCCATTAACACCCCGAGTAAGTTTGTTGTCAATAAAACTGCAGCAGCTTGACCACAGAGCGTGAACGTTGTGATCAGCTGATTTTGTGCAGTTCTCGAGTGTGTGCGCGGATCACTGGATCACGTCCAGTGATCTAAGCCTCTGCCTCCTGTAAGCTTCAGGTCCGTCGGTTATGGCCTGCGCGGCTCGCCCAGCTCCAGTTCAATCAGTCATAGAAAGTCCGAAGATTTTTTGCAGGGAGCGAAACGGCAACGTAGCTGCTTAATGTCTTTGTTTTTTGTTACATGTAGTAGTTTACTCCATTGAGTGTTGACAAGAAACACGTGTAGACGAAATATGTGTTTTGTTTTGATGTTTTGAGGTACGCAAAGGCGCTTAATGACACATGTGACGTTACGTAATTCAGATTTGTGCCTGCGTATGTGCACCCCTGGGTATATACCTACACATTGGTGGGTTTTCAGCAAATAGTTGTTTTTAGGGATCAACCGATTGTAGAAGAGAGCCTATTGGTTAGTTATTTGATTTTGAAAGAAAACATGACACATCTTCTTATCCTATCTACCATTTCATTTTCTTTAATTATCTCTTTAAATGTTTTATAACACTGGCAATCAAAAATAACAGCGATCTAGAGGACTATAGTGGTTTTGATAACAGAAGCTCCAAGGACTGTGTCAATGGGATTTGATTCCAGCGAAATAATGCAATCTCAAGGACGAAGACATTCACTGTCTTTCCTATTCAGGATAATAGAAATCTCAAGAGGGGGATTCATTGTGCCCAGCCAGCTGAGGCCTCTGCCTCAGCACAGCATGTCTCAGGACAGAAAAGCTTTTTCAAATTTGCAGTAAAAGCTCTTGCAGGATATCAGGGGGTTCTCTCTAGGGTGAAACAAGGATCAAAGCCTATACTGATTTTGTTTCCAGTTGACTTCAGCTCAAGAATGGTCTTACAGTACGACAGCACTGTGACATATGTCATAAAAGTCCTAACTCCTCTTCCAACCCTGTATGCCTTCATAAGGTTTTTTAGCTTATGTAATGCTTCTAACTAGTGCTTCCGACTTGCGTGAAAGGCTCTGCTCATCATCAAGTAGTAGTAGTATGATTGCCGATTATGTAAAGACAGAAACAATGCGTTATTTATAACATGGTTTTTATGATATAGTGCACTAATGAACAGAGAGTTTTCGGGATAACCTTGATGAAAGCTGTTCCTATTCTGACTAAGGCAGTGCAGTATGTAGGTCAGACCTCAGCAAAGTGGCAGCAAGATGTGATACCATGCAAATTATTTGTAAAACCTATGAAGAAGTCTTTATGTAACTCATCTTTTAAGGGATGTTAACACCACTGAGGCCTGTCAAAGGCATAGCAAGCAGTCCTGACCCTAAACCTTCAGTAGCTACAATTCAGAACCAGGACCAATTTAAAGCTGGATTCTTTTACTTTTTACCAAATGCTCTGTCAGCTAGTTTTGCCTTGCCAATGGAATGGCAGTGTGCTGTCGTATTCCCACAGAGGCTGGCTGAAATGTCTCTGTGTAGTGTAGCAAAAAGCCAGACAGACCTTTGTGATCAAACGGCATCAGCCACAGTGCACTGGCTTTTGGGAAAGGGGCTCAACTCCAGAAACTCAGGAGACAAGCCAACCACAGAACAAAAAAAATCATCTCTTTGAAATATCCTCTGAGGATTCAAACAGGCAATTTGTTACAAAGACTGAACATTGAAATTGTCTTTAAAATAGGTGCTTGTATTAAACATTTAAAAACATAATTAAGAATTGATATAGTTTACTCCGTTTTGATCACATCACTATGCGGCCAACTTGGGAGAGAGATAGTAACATGAAGATCAGTGTTTCTTCTACTCCAGCAAAAATAGGTCAGCGGCTGGTTAATGGTGGAGTACCACAGTGTTTTAATGAGCTTGACTCTCAAAGCAGCACTTCACGTAATTATTGTCCTGGGTTGAAGAGGCTCATAGACCTCTGATGACAATGATCTTTGGAGTGTGTAACACTTACCGGACCATGGTCTTAAGGAACCAGGGCCTGTTGGCAATTGAGGGCACAGCCTCGTCCATCAGAGGATGCTGTTTGATGAAGTTGAGTGTGTCATCGGGGAACTCATTGGATACCTTGTACCTCTCCATGGATGGAATGCCTGCACAATTGCCGGGCCTGAAAATGAAGAGGAGAAAGGAGAAAGTTATGAGAAGGAGGGAAGTTGGAAAAAGGGAAAGATAAAAAACGCTACATTGACTCCAGGGAAATCTTTCACAGCCAGAGCTCCAATAGGAGAGTTTACATTCCTTGGAATCAAGAGAGTGCACTTAAAATAACTAAACTTTCATGCCAAGGGGCTTTGGTCAGAGAAGAAGACACAAGATGTCTTATTTCTCTGGAAAAGGACACAAGATGTCTTCTTTCTCTGGACTCAGCAAAGCACGAAGGCATCTATCTTTCTGATCCTTTTATAGGGAGTTGGTGAGTTGCTTGTTAAAGAGAAGCTGCTTTTGATAGCATATTCCCTTTACAGGCATCTCACCTCTGAGGTCTTGTAAAAAAAAACTTTACTGCACAGTCTGTGATACGCTGCCACACCACATAATCCACACCAGGCCCTAGAAATATTAGCCAGCTGGCCACTGAATGTCTGATCCTGTCAACATGTAAGAACCCAAGTTACCTATATGTGTATACTCAAGAGAACGGTGTATTCATCATATTCATATTCTGTTTTTAAAGTTGTTGTGTGAAGGCATGTCTATAAAAGGAATAAAGCAGCCATTCTGAGCATGCCTAAGAAAATGTGGCTTGACTTAGTTTAAAAACATGCAAACCTGCAAAACATATTAAGTGCATTAACTAAATGATATGCATGCTCTTTTCTCCCCAAAAAATATTTAACATCCCCCTTGAAATATAATTTGTGTGGAATCAATGCACTTAACCTCCAAATTGTTATCGTTCAATTAAGGGCCTGCATTTGCAGAACCATTTGTCACAGTGAAAAAAAAACGCAGTAAAACTCAGTGCTATGACATTTTTCTTTGATGTAGCATTTATGTCAGCGGACATATGGAGAGCAGAACAGTAACAGACATCTCTTTAATTCAAAAATCTGCAAATGATTCAGTATGAGAGTCTAACACATGGAAGAACAGTCTGCTGCGGGGCCAGACCTAGGTGGCATTGTTACAACCCTCCGTCTGTTTGCCTGCAGATAAAAGGTCTGATTGCAACAGAGTATGAGAAATAAATCAATCGCATCAATCTCTGCAGAGAAAACGGCAGATATATCGGATCTTTGCAGCGGCTGACCTTGTTGAACATAAACACGTAATTACATGCTAATTGAGGGAACTCACACATAAACACTAATGAATGCACAGAGTACAGCATAGGCTCTCTTTTGGTGAGGAACCAACTCCTCAGCCATATGGGAACACACACACACACACACACACACACACACACACACACACACACACACACACACACACACACACACACACACACACACACACAGGGTACTAACAATTATCGTGTCCCAGATCTTTGTGGTAAATCTGTTTTTTTCTCTTCTAGAGGAGAGTAGAGCCGCTCTTAGGGTGCTAATTAGCGGGCAATAGATGGGAGATTGATCAGGCTAGTGCATTTGTGGAATTAGCCAACCATCTGTAAAATGATCTCATGCTTCATTTGTTGATACGAAGCGCTTCTTTGATTCAGCTGTGTGTGGGGGAGAGGTGAGGTAATTGGTTCGGGGGTGCAACTGGTAAAAGAGTTGATAACTGTGCATACAGTCTGTGGGTATGACGCAATGTGACTTACAATGTGCAATCCCTTGGTGAAAAAAGTAGGGGCGTATAGAAAAATGACGAAACGGGAGTTTGAAATGTGTTATCATTAACACATCGTAATTCAACAAGTCTAATGCATTGATAAGGTTGCCATGTATGTGTGTGTGTGTGTGTGAGAGCCAAGAGTGAGAAGAGAGGAAGAGTGAGACTGAATATACTGTATGTGTGCAAATATGTTCAATTCTATGTGTGCTATGTGTGTGTGAGAGTGTGTGCTGTGGGTAATTAACTTCTGTTGTACCTTGGCTTGGGAACCTTGTCTTCAGGAAAAGGCGTCCAGGTGGAGTCTGAGGATTTCTGCTCTTTGAAACGCCCTGTGAAGGTATTGGCCACCTCAGCCATGTCATAGGCGCACACCGCAGAGCCTGGAATACTGCCACGACACACAGGAATAAAATTAAACTCACATAAACAATCCTCTCAAGTGAACATATCAAAGAAACACCTTGCCAAATTTCGACTATCACCTAATAGCAGAAACATGGATTTACAATTCCTTTTAGAGGGTTTAAATCGCTCGAGGATGGCTCATTTTAGCTGTTGCAGGCCAGTTTGTAATGTTGCCCAGGCTTAGGGAAGAAATACCCTCCATTTAATAAAATAGCATTGGTTACTTTTTATATTTCAAGTAGCGAATAATGGTTCTACTGTATTGATTACCGTATGAATGCTCTTATGTCAGTGCTTATGTTGAGCTTTTGCATTTCTATGAGTGTCAGTGTCTGCGCTGCCAAGCCTAAATGAGGACACACATTCCATCATCCCTCCAAGACTCCAACCCTCCAAGACTGGGTTTCCCCAAAAGCCTTGAGGCATTAAAGTTCATCACAAGTCCACTGTTGGGCAAGAAATATAGACAGATTATCTTATTATTGCCTTTCATTTAAGGGGAAAAACACCCATCTTGTGATAGAAGCGGAGCCACTGGCTTATTTCCATCTGTTTGGATTCAATGCATAACAGATTGTTGAGTCACTTTTCTATTTTTCATGCATCTGCTCTCATAAATTATAATTGAAACTAGGAATTGTTTATTCTTTATTCTCATAATAGAGAAATCTCTCTCAGCTGGCTGGATTTTCTAGCTGTTAAGTCATTGGTTAAAATGATGTAGACATCAGGGAGACAAATAACACAAGGGCAGTATTATAGAGAGCAAGGTCAGAGTGGTTAATTCTTGGCTAAGCTACCAAATTACAGTAAATACCCAAAGTTAGACAATCCTACGTCTGTTTATATGGAGCTGCTAACAGCAGATAGATGGTAGCAAGCCAGCCAGTGAGCAAGTGAGAGGGTCAGACAGCAACACAGCAAACTAGACAATTAAACGACAAACCCTGAGTGCTTCCTATAGTCGGAATGTTCTCCCTCCAATTTCACCCTCTGACTATGAAATAGAAAATTAATGCCAGGATCTAAACCGGCGCTTATAGACATTTTCAGCAGCTTTGCTTCATTGGGTTTAATGTCCATTAACCATGCTCAATTGCATTGTCACAAGCAATTGTCTTATCTGCTCAGAAGCAGCCATAAAATGGAAAATTACAATATGTGGGAGCTATCAGCAAAGCTATGGCTTTGTGGTAATTTTCAATTTGGATAACAACTACCCCTTTCTATGAATATGAAAGCAGCTCTGAATATGAATTTTAAAAGGGAAAATAAGATGAAACACCTGCATGTCAAAAGGGCAGCACAGCTGTTTTGACAGAAGATGTATGATGTTGACCCAGTAGTCTCAGGACTGACATGTTGCTGAGAGGCACGGCAGGGCATTAGCAAAGGTCACACTGTCATAATGATGATAAATTCAAGGCATTCTAAAAGCATTTCAAAGCACGAAAGATAATCGTATTAATTAATGGAAAGTGAAAAACAGTTGTTGACACTTGAAGTCATTTGAGACAAGGGAAAAGCTTAATAAAAAATATGTGAAAAAATCGTGTCCACTCACATCTTTGTAGATTTATCAATACCTTATTATGTTTTTTGTACCTGTTGTAAGGTGTAGAGAAGGTTGCCATGACGATGTCCCTCCCATTGATGCGGATGACTTCTGTCACAGCCTGCAGGATGTTGAAGTAGAAATGGGAATCACCGGGGATCGAGCAGTTCATGCGAGACTTGAGAAATGAGGTCCACTGCTTCTCCAGGACACGGGGCGAGCCGCCCTTGTCGTTCTTACAGACCCTGGCTACACGAGGAAACACCACCTGATGTAGACACACACAGTAGAAACGTTATATTTTAAAAGCTCTGGGTTATGTAGCAACAGTCATCTATGTCACATCTTCAGTCTCTTGTAATAACGGTTACGAGTTGGATTCATGATTTCTTTTCACAATTATTCCATGCATTTTTCATTTCATGTCAAAGCCTGGAGCCTACATTACAAACCATGCAATTAACCACCAGCATTGTGTCATGCTAGTGCGGGCTGTACGCCTCAAGCAGAGTTACAAAGTGGGCTACAGAGATCTGGTGAGCTCACTGCTTTAGAACTCCATACCACCAGATATGTTACATGTTCAAACAAAAAAAAGTTGTCTAAAATGATATTCCTTGAGGTAAACTATTAAAAAGGGATTTACTTTTTCTTATGCAGTTGTAATACCCAAGACCAACCAACAGACTTTAATGGATAAAATAGGAGTGCCCTTTGAAAGCATTCCCTTTTTTTCTTTTACACTTGTTTGTATTGGATTCCTTTTCTGCATCTAAATAGCCTATTATAGTTTTATTTTATGGGTTACAAGCTATACACACACACACACACACACACACACACACACACACACACACACACACACACACACACACACACAGTTAATTCCCAACAAAAAGCACGAGATCAGGCTGTAATAGTCAATCCATNAAGCCTCCGATTTGCTTTCTCCAAAACTTGTTGCCAAAACTGTGAAGTCCTAGCATTTCCTGCAGCGAAGTTGAAGGATCAAATACTAAGAAATTATCACATGACTTGAAGTCATATCTGATTTCAGATGTGGGAAGTGTGATAATTTCTTAGTATTTGATCCTTCAACTTCGCTGCAGGAAATGCTAGGACTTCACAGTTTTGGCAACAAGTTTTGGAGAAAGCAAATCGGAGGCTTAAAAAGAGACAGGGAGGTGCATCTTCATCATCTAGCATGCAAGAATTGTAAATAGAGGACAGTGAAGGAGACACTGAGGAGGACCACGCTTCGTGTGTGAGTACCAAACGCTGTCTCCTGGTACTCATCTGAGTAACTCACTAAAAAAGTTATGTGCAACCCTGTATATACCGTTTCCATAACATTAAGTCTTTCATGGCCCTGAAACTAATTGAGATAGAGATAACGGCATCTGTTATTCAACGAAATCAGATGGTTAAGGTAAATGGCCTCAAGAGATATTTCTTAAAACATGTTCTTGTTATCTGATCACAAACAACACCCCCGTGCACAATATGGCTCAGCTCCAAACAGGTGTCTGATTGCTAACTTGAATCTGCTTGATATGTTTTTTTATAGAAATAATGAAATGAAAATGGATTTTCATCCACCTGGTGCTTTGACCAAACTGTGTGATCAGCAGCTGTCAATTAGAAAATAGAATATAGCTGACAATTGTTGTTGTATTTTTTTTTTTTAAATGCCCTGATGCAATGCGATTGAGTTTACATAATCCATTATTGAGATTTTAAAGATTGTCTCCTTCTGTTTCTCCTATTATTTCTTAGACTGACATGAATGATTAAAGGCACATCAATTGATTGATTCGTTACAAAACTATTATTTGCTAAATGATGTTAATCAATTGTATTGTTGTTCTATTTCTTAATCTTTCTAGCTGCTAGTATTTCTTTTTTTGATGCAATTTGAATCACATGTTTTTGAATGTGACCCAGTAGAAATCTCACTGAGGGAGAGTGCATAGGTCTTTCATCACCATCTGTAGCTCCTCTGACCGTGTTTCCGCCAGACCAGGGCTGAGAGGGCGTCCACCCCGAGAGCGGGGGGGGTTGTGACGTCACGTCTTGTCACGTGACTTGAATTTTGAATTGAGACATCCCTTATAGATACTATCTCTTTACGTATTAGTGATGGGAATTCATTTGGCTCTGCTCACTAAGAAGAGCCGGCTCTTTCGGCTCCTAAACGGCTCTTCATGTTACCACAGTTTACCACGGAGCCTCAGTTTCGCAGTTCACGCGCCTGCTCCACTAGCACCCCCCGTCAAGGCTCGCCGGCAGTACAATTTCCGTCACAGGAACACGCTATGCTGGCAGCAATAATCCCCCCAGACTCCTTTACCCCTCCAACAGAAGGATGTCCTTGTCCTTTTTCCTTTTCGTCATTTCAAACGATTAAAAACTCTCGATCTTCTCTTGAATTTTCTTTTTCTTTTTCAAATGACGGCAAGACTCCCTCCTGGCGGAAACGCTGTTCTCTGATTGGAAAACTGTCTGACCAATTGACTGATAAACTTATTTCACTTTATATTCCTTTTCCAGGTATCGTCTTACTCGCATTGTGGTGGACAATGAGGCGGGTCCCTATAATAACCACACAGTAGTCTTCCTGGGATCTGAGAAAGGCATCATTGTCAAGTTCCTGGCCAACATGAACAGCGGCATCCTGAACGATAGCCTGTTTCTGGAGGAGCTTAATGTCTACAACCCTGACAAGTATGTAGCTGTGTGTGTGTGTGTGTGTGTGTGTGTGTGTGTGTGTGTGTGTGTGTGTGTGTGTGTGTGTGTGTGTGTGTGTGTGTGTGTGTGTGTGTGTGAGAAACAGGAAGAAACACGTGGATACAGTTGCTACAAACAAAGGAAGGTCATTTATTGCAGAAGTGTGTGTTCTAGAGACGGCATGTGTGTGATTTGGTTTCCAACCATCTACAGAGAACCCACTAACCCACCAGCTCCATCAGTACCAGTCAGTTCCCCCGACCCAAGCTATACAGTGAAGCCAGACAGCCAGATGGCTACTCTATCATTTAAAATAGTTTTATCAGGTTACACTCTGCCCAACCACAGCTACTAAATTAAAGACATGGACCCTAAGGCTCTGGATAACGTAGCGCTGTGGTTCCCAACCTCAGCGAGCCCAGATCCTCCAAAATGTTGGCTGATTAAAGGAAACACACACACGCTCTCTCACACACACCGAAGTCTGTGTTTGTCTTCAGAGCCAGCCCGAGATCTCTAGCTAATACATTACACGGCTGTTGGTGCATTATGAATGTGTTCATGAGTGTGTGTTAGAAGGGTACTGTGGGTTTAGCTAGTTAAGCATCGTTGTGTGTTTGGAGTAGAATTGAAAAGGAAAAATCAGCCACAGAATGACCCTGCCAAAGCAAATATTTAATAAAGAGGCAATTGATGAGGGGTAACGAATGGCAGCACCAACATAAGAGGGAGGCTCGGGGCGGAGAGATGGAAAGAAGCACAGTGGCGAGTTTGTTATTGTGTTAAACAGACGAGAAGAAGAAGGGAAGGAGAGCGGGGACTTTACGGGAGGGCTTTCAAGGTTACCACTGTTTGTTATCCAACATTCTGGAGCCATGTGACCAGCCGTATGTAGGGGATGAAGGGCAGACCCTGCCTTCTCTTCTATTGCTGAGTCTCCTTGGTGCTCATCCTTCCTTTCCCTTTTACTGTCTCTTTGGCTGTGGCCGAGCATTTGTAGGCTGCTGGCCATCTGGATTTAGTCGCATACTGTAAGTGACTTTTCCCGCCTGCTTCCCTGCCTGCCCGATTGTCGTGCATTACCCAGTGTAGATGGACTCTAAACCCTAATTGAGAGCGTTAATGCAGGACTAGAGCACTGCGAATGGCAGATTAAATCCCAGGAGCTGTATGGTGCGGGATGGAGAGAGGAATGGATAGAGAGAAGGGATAGAAAGCTTGACACGCCCAGGTGGATTAGAGTGTGTGGTCCAGGGGGGCGAGTAGACAAAGAAAGACTAGCGGGCATAGAGGAATGGCAAAATCCCGGTGGAGGAGGCGACATTTGTGTGAGTGGGTTTTACAGTTAAGTGCATTGCTGACTGCTCACAGTGTCCATCTGTCTGTTGATCTGCTGTATCTGTATCACCCCTTTCTTTATCTCTTTTTATCTACCACTCTGTTCCTGACCCGGTGTTATTGAGTCCAGCATTATCTTTGTTCTCACTAACCTCGCAGTGTGTCTCTCTGCCATATCTTAATCTTCCCATTTTATCTCTTTAAATGAACTATTAAAAGACAATTGTATGGCCTCTCACATTTCTCCTCAATAACTTTTAGTTTTACAAGACTTTCTCCATAAATAACTAGATAGTTGAAGGAGAGACTATATACTAATCTAGTTTTATTCTCTTTTTTCTCTCTTCTAGGTGCAGTATAGATGGTGTGGACGACAAGCGTATCATTGGCATGCAGATAGACAGCAAGATTCACGCGTTGTGGGTCGCTTTCTCCTCCTGTGTTGTTAAAGTGCCGCTCTCTCGCTGTGAAAGACATGGAAGATGCAAGAAGTACGTTTGACGCTTGCACATGAAATCGTTGATTCACAAAAAGAAAAATTGTTTTGACAGCATTATTCCAACATTACAATAACATAGGGGCTGATGGTGTGTGTGTTTGTCACATTCAGGTCTTGCATAGCCTCCAGAGACCCGTACTGTGGTTGGGTTTCAGAAGGAGCCTGCAAACAGGTTGTCGGCAACATCAAGTAAGTAACATTTCAGATAGCTATATTATCAAAATATTGTTTATTATCCATTTATGTCACAGTTGTTTTGATGTATTTAAAATATTGTAAATTAATGAGGGCTGTATTCTATTTTGCTGCTCTATTGACTTTCTCAAAAACTAAGTTTCTGTAGTCTTTACTGTTGGCTGCAACATTAAGCTGAATAATTGCTTTATTCAGGGGACCAGAGCTTCTATATTTAGCAACATTGAGGTTTTATCAAGAGTTTAGAAAAGTACTTCAGGAAGCAGCAGCTCCTTTTAACATTATTATACCTGTAATAACTTTGAAATGTGGAATTAAGTCCATTTGAGATATTGTCACTTTTTGAGTCAATGTTCCTTTTCGAATTTTCTGCATTCATGGTGTAAGATTTTCCATTTAAACAGACTGACACACATGTGCTTTCTAAGACACTTTGTTTTTCCAAGTACCCTACCTTCTCTGACATGTCTGGTGGCATTCCCCTCTCGATTTGTCATTTCTGTGATCTTTCTAATTTAATGGTGTGTAAGTGCAAATTCCTTCAGCTGAAAGGGCTATTGGAAGGATGAAAGGAAGGAAAGTGTTGTTTGCCCCAAGCTCGGGTCGGCGACTCAGGGCTGGGGAACGCTGTATGGTCGTAGTAACTATAATTTGTGGCTGAAGTTATGACACAGAACCAGATTATGCTTCTGAACAAACAGCATATGGAGTTTTGTGGGGGGAAAAAGATTTTACAGATGAAGTCATAACAAAAGTACCAGTGCTCCAGTGGCTATTTGACGTTGAATACATTTGATCCCCTGCTGCAAAATGATTGGTATGGCACGGCAATTCACCAAATGCACACATACCCACAAGTACTGTACTAACAAAGCTTGTCCTCGAAAAACACAAGTAGAACTATCCTATTATTATTCCATAAATCTGCAGTTGTTGTTCTGATTGAGGTTCCACTTTGGAGCTGAAGCCGACACAGAGGTATTAAAAGGGCAAATGACCTCCATCCTTTACTGTACAATATTTCTGAGTGAGAGAGCGGGGGATTAGGCCCGGTAGGTTCCATGGTGAGCTTTTCAAAGCTTTTTCCAGGCTTGACAGAAGGATGGATGAACAAGAGTTAGAGGGGGTTTTTGTGTTAAATAACAAGGTTTGCTCGTACAAACAGGTCCCTGCAGGGAGGAAAGTTCTCTATCTTAACTTCAGTCTTTTTTTCTCTTCCTCATTAAGATGAAAAGCCTGTTGCGGCATCTCTTTCTGTGTCCTTGTCTGTCTTTCAATGTTTCCACTTTACCGCAATCTATCTATCTTCTTACCTGCCCATCCTTGTCTGTATGTCTATTTATATCATCTCTCTTTTTGTATCTTTCTTTTGGCATTTTCTTTCTCTCTTGCATGCCTCCCCTCCTTTCTTCTTCCATCTGGCCTCAGCGCAAGCGTGCCAGCTTTCCCATGTGGAGTAATGCCGCTCATACCTACTGCCCATATACAGCTTGCACTCTGGTCTCCTGCAATATGGTCCCCAGTTACCCACTGTTCCTGCATGTTATCGCTTTATATTCTTTATGGTTGCCATTATGTAAACTAGGTACATTAGTGTTTAACTGACAAGAGATAAGCATATTATTAAATATTTCTGAATTACTCAATCCAATGCCACAGCCCTGGCTGTTCTCTGGATCAGAGGTGGGGTCTTACATTGATTAAATCTGCACACAGATACTGACTTACTTCTTGGTGAAACCATGATTAATGAAGTCTGAGCATGCAGGTCTACCATTTTATATTAAAATGAATGGGCGGCTTTGAGGAAGCATTATGCATAGGTACTTCGCACTGTATGTATAGCATATTAGGTCCCGGTTCCCCTTACACTTCTGATATGAATAATTAATAAGAATTTGCCTGACCTGCATTTCAGCAACTAGGTCCCTTCAGTGCAACCACACATCTCACATAATAATCACATCTGATGCAAGATGATATAAAATGTGGCTTCACGTTGCCTCCAGTTATGTACGGTGCAGTTTGAATCAGATTTAAATATGCATCACGCGGTTGCAGTGGGATCGTAACCCTGAGCTGAACCGCCTGTAGTGTCACTCTTGAGCTCATTGCACTTCTGTTGCTATAATGCAGCCGCAAGGGGACCTGAACCCTTTACCAGAGGATCATGCTATTCACTTTCACATGTGCCAAGTCGTGCCCAGACACTGCATCCGTAGTGTGACTGCTCATTGTTAATTCATCTCGAGACCAATGGGATTTAAACCTTGTAATCTTCATCTTAACACAGTCTCACCGTAGGTTGTAACGTTATTATCCACCATGAAAACCATGACCCCAAGGTTGCCAGTGTTTTGGTGTTGTCAGTGTTGTTGTTTGTGTGGCTGTTATTGGTGTTGCTTTTGTAGGGAAATTACTTATCAACCAGGGCAAATGTACCATATCCGTTCCAATTGATGGTCTTTGAAACTGGAGGAAAAGATTAATAGCAAATAAATGCATTACATTTTGTAAATATACTTGAAAAGTGACTCTGATTTGTGAACATTAAAGCAGACATTCAATTCTATTTTCATCCTAAAATCTCCTGTCCTTGTCAGGTGCACACTTCCAATTCTGATCATGGGATAAGGGGTGGGCACTGCTGTTTTGGAAAATCATTCTTCTTCATGCTATAATTGTGACCAGTGGAGTGTGAGGAAGATGAGAGGCGGGTGGACAGGAGGAGGAGAAGGACTAGCGAGGGGGGAGTTGAGGAGGACTGTGAAAAGCTGTCATGCGTGACTGTGATCCTGGTTGACAGTTGGTCCGCTCTGTTTCACAGATCTCCTTACTGCCTGCTTGGTGGTCTTTCAGGAAGAAAAAAGGTCTCTGTGCAGATTGCATCAGAAAATAACATCTCCGAAACGCTCTCCTCTGTGTCATATGATGGCTCTCAAGCCTGGTTACCCCTCACTGCCCTGGTCTGTGCCCATGTGATTGGGACTACAGCCTCATATCTCTACTACATACCTTTATGATGTCAAATACTGAGAAGCAGAGGAAAGAATTATAGACGAAAGGAATTTTTCTATATAAACGGGTTCGCTTGTTTCTTCTATATTTGTTTTAAGATAGTGTTTGACATTTTGGGATATCTGCGTATTTGCTTTCTTGCCAAGATCAATCCCACTTTAATGTCTGTACAGAACATTGAATATATACATACATCTGAATCTGTAAAGAGCAGAAGGTTAGCTTAACTTAGCATAGCAACTTGAAACAGGGGTTAACAGCTTGCCTGACTCCGTCCAATGTTAACAAATCAACACCAGCAGCACAGTCATTAATATGTTATATCTCACTTGTTTAATTTTACGGGACCTGACTAGTTGTTGGCCAGGACCAGTACATCTCTGGGGTCTCTGCTGGTTGCCTGGTAACTGCTGAGAGCCACGTAGTCTAGCACATAACCATGAAAAAGACAAATTGTTGTTACACTGGTTTTTCTAAAAGTCAAACCAACAAAATGTAATATTTTGATAGTGAAAATAGATTCTGGATATCCCATGTTTCCAGTTTTTGTGCTAAGTCAAGCTAACTGGCTGCTGATGTTAGCTTCATATTTATCATACATAAAATGTTTAACTGTTACATTATTTTATTACAGTCAAATAAATCTATTTATATCAACACTTCTGGCGAAGAGTCCTGTGCCAGCTATGGATTTACTAGCCTGCCAGCATTCTTTCTAACCACTGATTTTAGGCCTCCAGGGCACCTGCTAGGTGTTCTTTGATTTTGTTCCAGTATAGGGCTTTCTGCAGCCTACACTGTGTGCAAGCATACGCTGTGGTGTTGGGTGTTTTTGTTGTAAGCTTTCCTATAGCTTTGTTACTTTGTTAGGTGTGGTGAGCCTGCATGGCCTGGCCTGTTTTCCACTGCTGACCATGATGTCTCTGTTCCCCGCAGATCAGCCTTTGAGCAGGACGTGGAGCAGGGTAACACAGATGGCCTGGGAGACTGCCAAAGTAAGCAGGCCCTCTTCACTCTTATCTTTGCTTCCCTTCTCTAAACCCCCCTACTATTCCTCTCTTCCCTGTTAAATCAGTCTCCCTCTTCTCTCGGCCCTCCGTTTCCTTCTTCGCTGCTGTCACCTTTTTCTCCCACGTCTGTGCCTGTTCTCACAATCCTCTCTTTCAGCCTCTTCCATCCATCTGTCCCTTTCTGCTCCCAACCTCCTCTGTCCTTACCCCGCTGTTTCTCTGGTCCCCCTGTCAATAGAGTGTTGTGTCCACTTGGGCAAAGACTGGATTCCTTCTTGCAATTTACTACGTAAACACACACAAATATTCAGCGACACACAGGGAAGGGATGTGACTTGTGAGCAGTCACAGGACTCATTTATAAACACAGAACAAGTCAGCCTCACAAGTCACAAAGGCCTCTTTTACTCTACAATGCATATTTGATCATGTTCATTATAACTGTTTAGATGTATCAAATGTTACATGTTGTATATTTTATACTCAGTTGCTTAGTTTGAAGAAGAGAACTTTAAAAACATTTGACCTTCAATCACTTATCTTTCTCCATTTCATCTCAATTTCGACTGTTTACCTATAAAGGTAGTGCATTTTCCCATCCATTTCATCATTCTGTTTAGTCAAGGGAAGCCAGTGTTCATTACCTTAAGAAGCTATAGATCAACTTAAAGTTTGGTGAATATGGAGCAGCCAGTCGATTCTAAATTACTTTAAAAGTCATGGCTTTTGATCATGTTAAAACATAAGCTCTCTTTACTGCAAGCAATAACACGTTTCCCCTCATTTCTTTTCTTCTTCTTACAGACACCTTTGTGGCGCTGAACGGTAAGTATTCCACATATATTGTAGAGGCAATCAAATAAATGGCAGGAGCTGCATTTCATCTCCCCTAGCTCTTTAACTTCAGCCACACCTCTTCATCTAGTCAATCAATCTTACCCTCTCAAGGAAATGAAAACTCCTCCCACATGTGTAAAGACGGGTTATTAATGACTCATGGTTTAACTGAATTCATTTCGTTCCTCTTTTTGATAGACGTTCCCTCCAGTTACGAAGGTAATGAAACATTTAAGCACAGTCTTTCAATTCCACTCCTCATAGTGTTTTCCCTTATCTAGCCCCTTTGGTGTGTAGCATAGAGGACGAAGAATTAAAATCAGAAAAGTAGAATTAAAAATCTTTCTGTATCAATGATAATGCTAAATCTATTAGTTCCATTAGATCTCCTTTTTCTTCTTGTTCCAACTTCCCGCTCCTTTGTGTTTTCCCTGTGCAATATAATCGATTAGCCCTGACCTTTGCTTCGCTAATTGGATGGTCTGGTAGTTGGAGGTTTAAAGCCTTGATTTTGTAGAAATGCCTCAGTGTGCACACGAAGCAGGACATGTGTGAACAGAGAGAGATAGAGAGAGAAGGATTAACTGGCCTGTTTATGGTCAAGAAAGATCAGATATTTTTCAGCCATCTATGCCAGAGCATAATGTGGTCGGCACAGATTCATTGCTCAAAAAGGCTAGACAAAACATGCAAATATTTATATATTATATATATATTTGCACACATATATCCTAAAAACATGCTACAGAGAACAATCACAGTGACATACTGTCATTACTCAAGTCTGCCTTTTAGACTAAATTAAAACAGATGATGATGAGCCCGCAGCAAAGTAACTCTCATCCAGAGCACCCACACATCCACCTTATTTTTATCTAACAGGAGTGCACACTAGTTTGGTGAATTGAAATGAATCTCTCTCTCTCTCATACACCTATACCGTTGAGCTGCCAGATAGAAACAGTCAGGTCCATACAGAATTAGAAGAATATCTATTTTAAAGTTCTCCCCCCTGTGGCTGTACCCCCAGTGTGATTCTACCAAACCTTTTTGGATGTCTAGGGTCAGAATTGTTTTTAAATAAAGCATCTGGATTGGTATGCACCCCTGTAGTGCTGAATGTGCTCCCAAAGGCTTGGCTGTGTGTTTCCAGGCACACACAACCACACGCAGACAACACCCAGTTTACAACCTCCCAAACAAAGTCTCCACCGTTGCACCAGCCCCTCCATCTATCTGTCAGTGGTTGATATGGATTTGAAGATAAATAAATGCCCCCTCTTCATTCTCCTCGTCTCTACTTCAGACTAGACATCCTCTCCTCCCTTTTAATCTGTAGAAAGAGAGGGATGTGCATCCGTCGGCAGTTTAGGGCTTTTTTTCCCTTTCTGATCCGTGGAGGAGCCATGAGGCTCCGAGCTCTCTCTCTATGTGTGTCATCTGCCTGAATTGCACTTCCCCTGGCGGTGGGGGAATGAATTATAAAATAGGCCTGTCACACTAATCTCTCAGCCTTGGGCCAATAGTTAAATAAATCATTTTAATGATTGCCACGCCAAACGGAGAAGGAGGAGGCTCTGGGTGGTGTGGGTGTCTGTTGAGTGTAGTCTACCAGCAGCATCTACGTTAGCCCCCTGAAATGCTCTTCCCCCTCCTCAAACACAAGCATAAACACATATTGAAAAGGCACTCGCACATCTGCAAACACACACTGCTGTCACCTCCTCCTTGGAGAGAGCGTATCAAAATGGGAATTGGGGGTTGAGCTCGGAAGAGGCTGTTGATAAAAGTCACTCTTCATCTAGGGGGATTTTATCTCTTTAACGTGTGGCTTAGATACATTATGTTAAATACAGTGTGTAGCTTCTGCAAAATGGTGTAGGGTGGCTTAAGTGTTAGCATGTGGGATGGGAATGTGATTAGCATGGTTCAAAAATAAATAGTCAGACAAAGCTTATGCACAACTCTGCTTATGAAAGAAAATTAGGGGAAAAAAGAAGATGTGGAAAAAGCCACTTTGTCTGAGAGGCATGCAGTGATAGACGGGGGACGTGATAGGTATGATCCATCATCCACGGATGAAAGAGTACTTTGTTGTAATTGTCACTTTAAGGTGTTAGATCACCTAAAGTTTCCACAGAGAGACATCCTGTGTGTGCTATGCTTGTTATAGTCTCATCATCAGTGTAACTTCCTGGCTGTGTTATGAGACCCTCTGCAACTGTTGGCCGCTGGTTCATTTAGCCATTAAGAAATGTAATTACAGGGAGGAGTCAAATCCGAGAAAATTCATTAAATGTTAATGACATCTTTCTAAGGATCGATCTAGCCATGTTGCTGAGGGCCTTACTAAATAAAGATTACTGGCTGTGCGGATATTAAACGTTCGGGAGATCTTTAGTTAAAACCAGGGAAAAGTGAGAATATGTGGAAAATAGGAGGACAGCACAGAGAGGAAGGAAGAGAAGGTAGGTAATGTGAAGCTGAGATAAGTAGACAATAGATATTAAAAAGGAAGGGATCAGAGGGAGATAATCGTTTCCATTTCCAAATTAATCGTAGATTTTTCCTCAATAATTGTATTTATAGTGTCAAAAAAAACACAAGCTCATTTTCCTGGAGTCCAAGATTTAATCCAAAACACAAAGAAAACGTCAAGTTTCAGGAAATTCAGTTGAATGTCACATGACAAAGAAAAGCAGAACATTTTACAGCTGAGAAGTGTAAACCAGATCATATTAGGCATTTCAACTTGAAACAAATATAAACAAATCTTTTGATTGATTAAAATAGTTGCCATTTAAAGGCACGATGAGTAGGATTTGTTGGTTGCGGTCTTGCATCACTATATAATATCCTCTTGGGATGCGTGTTTACAATCTGGCACCTTTTTAGTTTTAAAGGTCCCATGTCATGGCCATTTCTACTGATCATAATTCCATTGTTGAGGTTTACTAAAATAGATTTATGCAATTTTCCAAACTCACATTGGTTTCTCATACAGCATCTCTGTATAGTATGTGTATTCACTCTCTGTCCTAAACGGCTTGTTGGAGCTCCTGCCCCCCCCTCCCCTCCCTGTGAGCCCACTGTGCTCTGATTGGTCAGCTCGCCCACTCTGTTCTGATGAGTCTACCACCGTTACAGCGGAACATAAGTGATTATGTGTTACAATGGTGTTAGCTACCAGAAAGTGACACCAGTAAGGACAAACAGATGAGAATGCTGCGTGGGGTCTGGGTGCCGTGTTGGCGGGACATTGCACGGCTCGCTGCTGTGAGGAGCAGACAATGTGAGCTGGGTTCATTTCCTGGTTGCAGCGGGGGGTCAGCGAGATATCGCGAATGGACGCGGGAAGGGGGG
>NW_011342699.1:307458-308547 GCF_000735185.1 Notothenia coriiceps | reverse complement strand
CCCCCCCTGTGACTTTGCAGACCGTTTATATGCATAAAAAGCTACATAACACACAAGGGGGCGGGTAATAACCGGAAAAGCAGGACATGGGACCTTTAATATAAAAATCCATACCGAGGGCACTATGCAGTAACAGACATCGCCACGGTCCGTCGTGGGTCTAGGGTTTTGCCTTTCTTTCTTTGGACAATTTGTATCATCTTTAACGCAAACATTAATGAATTGAATGTATCTGTATATATCAAACAAACTGAAAACAGCTACATAACTGATTGAAAAAGTGAAACTCAAAGTAACAGAAAGATTGAGAAATGGGGCAGGGAATCAGAGCTCTACTGTTGGAGAAAAGTTACAGAAAGACTTCTTAAAAACGAGCGTTGGAAAGAAAGTTTGTCTCTTGTCCTTCAGAGGTAGGCACCCTATGGTGACTGTGGAGCAATGTGATTGTACTCTGCACTGCTCTGACAGGCCCAGCAGAGCTTTGACATGTCAGTCAGAGCAGGAGGGAAGAGAACGAGGCAGGCAGAGAGACAGAAAAAAAGAAAGGACACATCTATCCTAAGAAACACACACATACACACACACATTTGCTAATGAGTTGCCCAGGGTCACCAAGGAAAAACACTTTGTTGCCTCACACAGCCCAGCCGCTGTCCTTGTGTGTGTTTGTGCATGAGTGTCGGTGTCAATGTAGTCTTCAAAGTAGGAAAATGTGTGTGTGTGTGTGTGTGTGTGTTTGAGTGTGTGCGTGCCCCCCTGCTGGCCTGTGCTCACATGCACTGAAGCCTGTCCCTGTGTGCCCGGAGCCTTAGTTAACCTGTGTTGTGTCCGGCAGGCCACCATCACCGCCACCATCCTCACACCCTCTCACTGCCCACCTCGGCCCTACCCGAGGCCGCCGAGGTCCCCCTGGGGCGGGGCCGCATGGTTGAGCGGAAGGACCCCCCCATGAGCTCAGACAAAGGGGAGGACCCCTACGTAGCCGTGCCCTCTCAGACTCAGCCAGAAGCCAATGGTAAGCCTTGGAACACAACAGTGAGCAGTCAAGTTGATCCATTGTCACCTGTGGCAAGGGAGGGGAGGGTGGGC
>NW_011342699.1:294446-307436 GCF_000735185.1 Notothenia coriiceps | reverse complement strand
GTTGTGTAATTGAGATTTATGGCTTTCTACTGCTTCCAGCTGACGAGGTGTAGAGATTGTGGATCACTTTCTCTATAGGGGACAAATTGCCTCACACCGTGAACGTAAAACCCCCCCGCAGAAACGTACGCAAACACACCTAGGCGCTACATACATATGCAGCAGAATCTCACCAGATTCTTCCCTCATTAAGACATACAGGCACACACACGCATACGCACACCCTGTTGGATGGATTTATTATCCATGGGTCGTAATGTCCCACAGGAGATGTAATATCCAGACCATTACACTGTGAAAAGGAAAATGGCAATGTATTTATTTCCTGAGAAGATGGCCCGGGCCCCGGCTCTGTCATGCCTTGCGACACAGTGACATGACATTGAACGCCCTTTTCTCCTGTTTTAACAACCGGCCTATTGCTGTAACGCCTCAAGGACGGCTCGCTGGATAAATGAGACAAAGAGAACAAGAGAGTAGGAGAGGAGATGAGAAGTAAAACACACATCAGAGAGGGAAATTAAAAAAGGTCACTGCAGTGTTACTCATCCATGTTTTTTCTTTTAATAAAACACATAGAACTTTTACTGATCCCAATTAAACATGCAACATTTACCTGCTACACTTAAGTCAATGATATTAAATGTAGCGCTGGCATTTGTCCTAAGGTAATAATAATGGTGATATATTCACATTTTCTAGACATACTTTACTTAAAGAAAGACAGCAAAGTAACAGAGCAGCTAGCTAAGACTAAAATCCTTTTCTCAATATCATTTCTATAAAAACCTGAGCAGCAGTTTGTCTTTTCAGGATAAAAACTAGTTTGTTCCTCATTATTTGCATGTCAAAGTGCCAAGCATCCGATTTTCGACAATATATTTACCCAGTGATCTTTAACAAAGCAAGAAGGTCAATCAACATTACTTACAGCTTGCTGAATGTGTTTTCAGAATGTTGCCAAAAGATTCTCACAGCGCCTCTGAATTAGAAATAAAAACATTTTTCTCTGTTACAATAAAAAAAGATTTTGGAGCAGATCGAGTAGTAAAACATGTGTACAGTAACATTGCTATGTAAAAGGTTTACTTTCAATGAGGAGTAGAAGATTACAAATAATAGAAGGAACAATATTCAATTAACATAGCCAGCATTTTATTAAACAACACAACAACTCCTCACCCACCCCAATGTCTATCAACTATTTCAACCTACACAAAGGACAGTGTTGTTGCCACTTAAATGTAATGTTCATACACACCTGAGAGGCACAGAGCGGAACTAGCCTAAAACATACCGTATCTCAAAATGACGTTGTCTCAACACAGTGTCGGCTGTCTGCAGACTGAATAGAGGCAAGGTATCAGCTGGAAGCAGGAAGGCAGCAGTGGGTAGATCCAAGCACAATGGTGGCAGAGACTTCAGACAGCATGCGTACAGCCAGCATCACAACCTGCTGTCGCTCCCCCTGTTGCCTTTACCTGAGCAGGAGTAATATTTCTCAAGACTCACAAGAAAATGTGAGGAATGATTTACTCTAAGAATCAAACTAAGTAAAAGCTAAAGCTGTCTTTAAATGATACAAAATAATGTTCTTATTATTAGGGGGGGATGTGGGCATTCCAAGCTCAGGTAACTGCAACAGGGCTTCACATTTCAAAACAATGCTTCCTGCTGTTTTTTTCTGTATGATCATTATTATTATGATTTTTACAAGACACTTTTGCAGCTTGTTTCACTATTTATCAGTTCTATTTCAATTTCAGCTCAACGTTCTTTATGTCTTTTTCTTTTCTATTTTTACAGCTCTAATGACATTTGTTTGATTTTCTTGTGTTGGTTTCTTGTGAGCAGTTCTTGATATTTTGCATGGCTTCAAATGAGACTGTGTGCTTTTTTTTTGCTGCTATTTATACATTTGCCTTTTTCCTGGCTTTGATTGCTTTGATGGTATTAAGCACAGTTTTGCCTTCATGCAGCTTAATGCTTTTTCAGCATGGCAATTTGAGCACCACAGTCAACAGTATTCATATCCCGCTCCACCCATCCTGCCTTCTCTTCCTTCCTGTCGCCCTCAGTTATATTGGCTTCAGGTGTCAACTGTACTGTAAAAACTTAGCAAACTGCGTATGTGAAAGTTAAACTGGAATCAATATATGAGAAATTATCTTGGAGTCGGAAACTAAGTAAACAACTAATTTTCTCCGCATTTCAATGTAACCGAGATAGAGTCATGCAGCATATTTTACAGAAGGAATATGGGATAGACATTTAACCATACCATCAATCTCTGAGAATTAATTAAAAAAAAAAAAAAACGTTTAAGCTTGACTGAAAATGTATTGGCTCAGAGTCGTTTGCAAGCTTGTTTGTGATTTAAAAAGAAATTACAATTACTCCAAACTTTTTCATTTACAGATGAGACATTGTGGAATCTTATCTGCTAATGAATATGACAGTGCTGCCAATATGTATTAGCTCGGCACCACCAGAGTAATTATAAATGCTGCAAAGTGATGAGCATTCACACACTGATGATATTTAGCACCCAGCACCATCATTATCCCAAATTCCAGTGGGACCATCGCAGTTGCCAGGTGGCCGCTTGTGTTTCACAGTACATTTGAGCTTGGTGTCTGGTTGTCTGTCTGTGTGCTTGTCTGTCCCTCATCTGTCCCTGTTATATTTTCCTGCACCCCTGTCACCCTACCAAAAACCTCCCCCCTTTGCTCATATCCTGCTCCCCTGAATCCCCAGCCCTGCTACTGTCCATCTGCTGCCATTGTGATCAGTCTCCCTTCCACAGGACCTCTCATCTGACTGGGGTGGCATGTTCCAAGGCTATACCTTACCTAGTGCAAATTCATTCCTGAAACCAATGTATGGAGCCTCCTCCCCCAACAGCCCTCCCCCCTGCCTCTATCTGTCTCTTTTCTTCCTCCATCTCTGCACCTCCTCCTCCTCCACCATCTCTCCCCATGTTGTCTGTCTCTTCTCCAACTGGAGTCATATCTCTTCCCCTGTCTGCAGGAAAGAATCCTTGCCCTGCTCCCCACTCTAGCTCTCCCTCCTCTTTCTACCTCTCTTTCACTGTCAGGCTCAACACCCCCCCCCCCCCTCCCTATATCCAACTTCCCCCAAGCCGACCTGTAGCCACCGCTGTGTTGCTCCAATTTATGGGTTCATTACAGCAGCTATCCAGGGTAGGAGGAGAGGGGTGAGGTGGAAGAAAAGAGGGATGGAGAGAGACAACAGGGGGAGAGAGACATTGGGAAATGAGGGAGGGGTGAGGGCGATAGAGTAAAGGGACACACACACATGATAAAGATGTATTAAACATAACAGGACAATAATGTAGCAGTGAAGGTTATAAGGGATCGAGCACAGAGATAGGAGAGAGGAAAACTGAAAGGCAGAATCCAAGAAGCGAGATGGAAGAACGGGGAATAAGAGACGAAATAAGATGTAGTGAGATATTGAAGGTGAACCCAGTGAACAACGGTGTTTCTCTCAATCCCTCTCAATCATGTGTTGTCAGACTAGGCCACAATTCTATCCCTGAACAGTCTATGTTCTTGATTTTATGTTTATCCAGCTACGTTGATTAATCTCAGGTGGAACAATGTCTGGTGCAAACCTGTCTCATAAAGATAATGTAAACAAATGCAAACAAATGTTGATACTTTCGCAAAATGTTACCTGCCATGGTATTTTATTTGTGCTCATAACAATAAAATCATGGTTAATCTTTATTTTAGGTTTTTTTTGAGGCTATCAAAGTATTTGGTTAAGGTTAGGGAAAGATGTGTTGTGGTTGATTATTGAAAAGTTGGTAGTGACTTGATGCATGAGACAGGATGTGTTCACTTTATTAAAATGAAACCAAAACCACAATCTTTGCCTGATTTAAACCAAAGTGCTTTTGTTGTTCAGGACTCAGGATCTTGAACACCAGTCTGTGGTGTCAAGGCACTGCATTTTGTACGCCTATCATACACCCCGAACAACCCAGAGCTACTTGTGTTATTTTTACGTTACACTTCCTGAACTAGGAAAAACATTGCGTGTCAGCAGAGTGCAGGTAACCATTAAGTGTTTCACCACGGTCTAATTGGGAAGCCAATTCAGTATTACTGATTGTATGCTGAGATGGTTTTGTTTTCTAATACTTTTTATGATTTACAGGAGGTGCAGTCACAAGTGTCAATTGAGTGAAGACAATTCAGTGATTACATCTCGATAGACAGAAACATAATTTTTTAATTGAAATCTTAGAAAAAATAATATTTCTTCCAACCTCATGTTTCCAAAACAGGGCATTTTGATGATATCTCTCTGCCATTTGACAAAAAATATTGGTATTTTATTGAGAGAGATTATTTCCCTTCTTGGATTTCACAATTATACCGACTGTCTGACAGCTGCTTTGCAAGGGTTATTTTCAGCTCTCTGACACCTGTGTGCTAAAGTGAGGCTGGTATGATAGAGGGGGGGAATGACCCTGCTCACAGGGATGCAGTGCTGTTTTTTTAATGCCAAAAAGCCATGATAATCTCATCATTCATTTCAGCTCACTTTATGGAAGACAATTGAAGGGAAATGTCACCATTATTATAAGGGATGCCATGTCAGTCTCGAATGTTACTTTTAGTTATAGGGGGAAACTGTCAAATACGTCCAATACTACCAGAGAAATTGCTTTTTTCTAACAGTCAAATTCTGGACAGTGATGAACAGCATGAATGTAATACACACAATACATTTGCAAATAAAGTTAAGCCTGTACTGTGGAAAAACCCGAAATAGTAAACTTGTGTATTTTGTAAGGGTTTGTCTAACCACTGATTTACCCCATTTTGGCTCTGCAAACTAAACCAAAACAAGCAACTAGTGCCAGCGGGATCAGAATCAATGTGGTAGTAGCCTATTCTCTTGTGGTCAGTGTAAAACCATCACATATTACCTTACATCTTTATTTAATCCACCATTATTTAAAAAAGAAAAAGCCAGAAGAAGGATTTCTTAGTGGTATGCTTATGGAGACTTCTCTCCTTTGAAATCTTCATTCTTGGAAGAGAACCGACAAGATTACAGTAGATGCTTTATTTTAACATGAACTCTGCTCACTGTCAGACGCTGCACATGGCTTTTTCAAGAGCCTATAAGAGCAAGGTTGTGGGTAATTTAATGATAGTAGTTTCATATGTCCTTGCACAAAAAAAATAGGATTTAGAGTAATCCTATAATAAAGGATGACAGGATTTAGGTTAAAGTTGTTGAGGTGGTCTTATAAGACTGGAGTAATACATTTTAGAAAATGGAAAAAAAAAGCTAAGTAATCCTAGAAATCATATTCCTGTCATTATAACACCTTCATTAGTGTCTTAACAGCAGGATTTGTTTCTTACTGGCCAAAGATTGCGATAGGCCTTTGTGAGGCAGATGAATTTTTCGCAGCTCTTTGTGAATCATAATAGAAACAGTGGACTGGATGTTTTCCCGGTGTTACGCACTTCCCTGAATGACGTCAAGCTTTATGCCATAATTTCCTGCACTGATTAGTTTATTGTTCTCTCAGGCTGCTATTGTTTTCTCTACACATATTCTGCTTACTTTTCCATTTGAATGTTCTGTTATTCTTTTTAGTAAGACTTCTTGCCATTGCTGGTTTAAACAAAAAGCTTTTCTTTCTCTTTTTTTCGCCGTATGAGACTGAATCTTATATCACAGCAGCTCTTCCTTTTGTGCTTTTGAAGCTTGTCCAGCCCACATTCAGCTGTCATTATTCAGCTTTGAACTGAATTGAAATGGTCACGTTCATAATGTCCATGAGTCAGCCGCTCATCAAGTAGAGACAAGCCGAGTCTTTGTTCTCTGGAGGGACTACGTTTGTTACTAAAACATTTATGAATGATTATCTATGCTGGCATTTATAACTGGATGAATTACAAAACAAAGTCACCCATAGAAGTCAGAAACTTGCAACACATTTTCAGCCGCCGTAGCATGACAAAAGTCATGTTAACTAGAGGTAACACTATAGAAAAAGAAAGAAAAAAACACAATTTTCCCTCTACTACCACCATTGTTTTAATTATAATGTATCATTTTTTCACACTACCAACTAATGCTGCCAGGGAGCCGCTGTCTTCAATATGTCTACATGTGATAGCAGTGAAATACAGGGATAATTGGATTAATTGTTTTAGCTGTGTTAATCATGCTGGGCAGCGCTTTTTATCAAGTCTATCATCCATTAATACAAACAGTGCTGATGTCGATTTGAGTCATCTAACAGCTGATGATGAATGTTCCCAGGGACGTGTAGTTCAGGTTGATTTCCATCGAGTATTAAATACTACAGTTTGTATGCGCGGAGGTGGATAGTTTAGTACATCTGTGTTAATACCTGAGGTGTAGAATTATATAATTACGGCTTTAATTATATCTTTACTGGCTCATCAGTATGCTGTTCACTGATTCTTGATTGTTTGATGAATGCGTTAAGATTGAATAACACCATTAATGGAAGTGCCTCTCGAGCGTAAACAAATACAAGACTTAATGGGATAATATCCTAACCGGGGATTAAATATAATTTAATGAATTGCTGTCATCATCTAAACAGCAATGTCCTTTTTAAAAGATGACAACAACCAAGTCCCTGAACACATACAGGAAGTTTCCTAAGCTCTCACTGCTGTAGAGTAAAAGTAAAAACTTAGGCCACGTTTACACGGAGACGAAAACAAAAACGAACGTTAGTCGATATCAAAAAAGTCTTCCGTCCACACGGAATCGGCTCAAGAAACGTGTCCGTCCACACGAGACCGCTGGAGACGCTGTAGTACATATATCCCGGGCCTGTAAGTGGCGCTGTACTTCCGCCACAAAATGCACCAAAAGCAGCGAAGAAGACCCCCCGAGCATGGTTGCCCTTTGTTTATTCTCCGCGGTGGATTTAGCAACATGTAGTTCATGTAGTTCTCCATGTCCACTTGTTGCTGATGGTTGTGGTAGAGGAGCTGTAGATTTTGCACTAACATCTGTAGAATGGTCAGTAGCGTCTGGAGCACGAAAGCAACCCTGTGATCCACCATTGTTGTTGGCGAAACACATCAGCAATGACGCGGGTGACGCGGGGGTGAGCAGCAGAGATGGGGAGAGGCGCGGCTATGGTGTCATCGTTATCAGGAAATGATCGTATAGGACAGGGGTATTCAACTAAAATTCAACGAGGTCCAGTTTGAGAAAATCTCCCCATGCAAAGGTCCGGAACATCAAAATGTCTAACTTGCTTCATGAATTAGTGTGATATATATTGAAGTAGCCTGTAGCTTTATCAACGTCTGCATGTAATCAACAACTGACTGCCAATCAAATAAAGAAAGTACAATTCAAAAACAACAATATTTATTGTCAATTAACATTAAACTCTACAGATATACAGTAAAATGTGGATATGTGTAATGTTCCTCTTGGGCTGCATTTAAAAATAAATTAGAGAAAATAAATAAAATAGCTTTTGAAAATGTGTGCATCTTAAAAGTGCTTAATTTTAGATAAATAAAATAAAGTGTAGCAGCAGCTTGAGTTTCCCTTTTTCTTTGTTAACCGTTTCACATCATGACTTAACTGTTTCAGACGATTATAGAACAATATCAGTCTTTACACATCATAACAATTGAACAGTTTTAAAGTTTCTCTTTCTTTCCCTCTTATATTGCAGTCCCTCACTCACTTTTTTTTAATTCAGTGCGAGAATTGAGCTCGAGCTTGTCCTGCCAGTTTAGATCTGGGCTGAAATTGTGCCAGGGCCATTCTCATACACACATGCAGACTCATTGGTTAGCCTCGGTTAGCCTGCCCTGGGTGGAACAATATTTAGTTTTAATTTTGATCCTGGTCGAATGATCATATTGGGCTCTGAGACTACTTATTTTTTGTGACCTCAGTTCTGACTTGAGAGGGAACGTTTGGTCAAACACTTTGTGTTTTGCCTCATAGTGGCGCTTTGGCACTTTTAATGAGTGCCACGGTCTCTGAACAAATGNACACGAGACCGCTAGAGAAGCTGTAGTACATATGCCGGGCCTGTAAGTGGCGCTGTACTTCCGCCACAAAATACACCAAAAGCAGCGAAGAAGACCCCCGAGCATGGTTGCCATGGTTGCCCTTCTGTTTATTCTCCGTGGTGGATTTAGCAACATGTAGTTCATGTAGTTCTCCATGTCCACTTGTTGCTGATGGTTGTGGTAGAGGAGCTGTAGATTGTGCACTAACATCTGTAGCATGGTCAGTAGCTACTGACAGTAGCTAGTGACCATGCTACAGCAGTGAGCAGCAGAGGTGGGGAGAGGCGGGGCTATGGCTTCATCGTTATCAGGAAATGATCATATAGGACGTACACACGGAGCCGTTTGGCTCCCCAGAGCGTTCTGTCCGCAGATCTATCCACCTTGGGACCCGTTATCGTTTGAGGGGTCCGTTTCCGCGGTTCCGTTACGGCCTCGTGTGAACGAAGGGGCTATACCAAAGAGAAAAGTAGCAGATACAACCCGTTTTGTTCCCGTGTAAACAGCGTCTCAATGGAGATGGACATTTTTCACTGTTTATGAAATGACAGAATAATTTTAGATAATGAAAATATAAGAGTTAGTTTCAGCCCTCATTCATATGGCTTCATAAAAGTGATCGTAACACATTACGAAGCATTCTATATTGACTTATTAAGGATCAACATACTTGCAGGCCACTCATTGACCCTGCCTTCCTTATGATTACTGTGAATTATAATCCCCATAGTTGGGATACTTCATATATAATACAAGCTGGTTATAAGACACCTAAAGTAAAGTGAAAACTAACACCAGCTATTATGATAATTGACCTTATAAGTGACGATAAAAGCTTTGTAATGTGTTATGATAACTGCTGTATTGCATTATGAATATTTAAAGGTGGTTGAACTATAATTATACACGGCTATAAGCAGAGTAACACAGGGTTCCTGCAGCTGCTCAAAACAAGTCTTTAAACAAAGGGCATTAGATTTAGTACAAAGATGTCTTCAATCAATATTCGGTTCGAGAGAGATTACAATTTTGTATTTATGTATTTCGTTTAGTTTTTGTTTGAAATATTTATAATTAATAATAATAATTGTAAAAATAAACTCTTATCTAAAAGCCTTGAATTAGCATTATGCAAATCCAAAGATTGGATAAATCTCGTAAACAATTTATTCCAAATGTTATTTAAAAAAGTAAATATAACTTATTAGCTATAAAGGAAGCCTTTTTAAAATGCATTATAAGTATGTTTATATGAGCCTACTGGAAAGTTTAACCAATTTTTGGTTGATTATTTTGTGTACTTCTGTAATGCATACATGTTTTTAAATCCCGCTCTTGTGCAGGTACAACTGGACCGACGGCAAACTGAACAGCAGCAACTTGATCGAGCTCTCTGGCCAGGTCACAGAGAAATTTGACGAGGAGTTTCGGATCCTGTACGCTCAGTCTCAACCTGTGAACACTCGAGGACCTCCGAGTGTCCGGAACAGCGGCATCTTCGAGCAGCTCCTCATCAAAAACCTGGGGGCCTGCTCCCCTCACCTGGCCAGAGAGAGGCCTCTTGAGTCAGCGCGTCTCACCAGCACACCGAGCCGCAGAGCCTTAAATCTCTCTGTCCAGCCCCCGTGTGAAGCCTCGACTCCAGATAACCACAAAAGCAACCCGGTGTCCAACACCTCCACTTTAGATGAGGACTGGACGGAGGGGGCGCACACGCAGCAGGAGATCCTGGCAGGAAGCACGACTCGGCGTTTATCCGCAGATCAGCTGACAGAGAAAGAGCCAGCGAGCTCCATCACCTGCCACGCCTCCACTCAGACCGGCCTGTCGGTGACGGACAGCGACACGCAGACTGACCAACAGATCACGCCTCAAACCCAGGCTGCCTCTCCGTCCTCTCCCAGCCCGAGCTCAGCAGCAGACGGCTCCTTAAAGCACTGCTTCAACCAGCTGAAGGAGGAGCGCCAGCACCAGTACTCCAACATCCGCTGCAAGCTGGAGCACATGGTGACCGCCCTGTCCCAGAGGCGCGAGCTGGCGGACGTCACCAACATGACTCAGGGGCCTGGAGCTCACAGCCAGCAGAGGGAACACAAAGACAGCGAGCAGGAACCAAACCCCAGAATGCTTGGTGAAAGTGCGGGCATGGGCACGTGGCCAAGAGCCAGATGTGTGCTCTAGTTTGTCCTCTGGGATTTCTCAGAAGAAGGGTGGCGGGGGAAGAGCGGTGCCAAGGTTTCTGGAGGATCCTCTGTTTTAAATAAACGGTTCTGGTTTATGCAGTAGGTTATTTTCTTCTTTTTGTAGGTTTTTTTAAAGGACTTTATTGTCACGGAGGCGTGTGGCTCAGTGGATAGTGCCTTGGTGTTGGGATCAGGGTGGCACAGGTTCAAACCCCACTGCAGTCAGCATGTCGTTGTGTCCCTGAGACACTTCACCCCAAATTGCTCCTGTGGGGATTGTCCACAGTATTGAGTATGTAAGTCGCTTTGGATAAAAGTGTCTAACATGTGATGTCAAATGCACTGCTGCAGTGTAGATATGCAAGCAAAGGCTTCTCTAACAATAGAACATGAATATATAGAAGACAAAAAACAAATCCAAATAAAATAGTGCAAGAGAATATTGCAAGACTAGTTTGCAAGTAATGCAGGAGAAGTTAACTAAATGCAACTAAAATAGAATAAGATAAAAATAGAATGTAAAATGAATGCTATAGTCTGCTTTGCTCACTTTTGTCCTTTTCATTTTGTGTCCTTTCCACGTCTAAAGCTTTACTTGTGTAACGCAGAACTGTAACCAAAGACACAGTGCAATAATACTCTTTTTAAAACATCTCAGTTTAATTACAAATCATTCACACAGCACAGGCGATTAACACTGGATAATATCTGCTGTAGTTTGAGTGAAGAGTGCTGTTTTGGTTGTTTAATCACAGTTGGCTGCTGTTTCTGCTTCTGAACAACATTCCTGGGGGCTGCTGGCTCTCGCTGCGCTTTGCTAATAAACAAAGTAGAGTTTTGCTAGATGAGTGTTTATTGTCTTTTCTAACATTTCCTACTCATCCACCAGTTTAAGCTGCAATTAAATCATTTTGAGGACTATCTCACAGCGAAATGTGTTTAGAAGTTGGAGCACAGTGACAGAGCACCTGTGCTTTATGCACTGCAGTGCCTTCATGCAATTAGCTGAGAGAAGACATCTGTGATACTGGCACCTCTGCTGATGATTCAGCCAATCACTGTTCCTGTCCAGGGTGGGTTTGGAGAAGGGTCTCCATCACAGATTACAAACAAGAGATTAGGATGGATGATTGCTAAGTAAATGCTTCTTTACACACAATGGATTTTAAAACCACTGATTACTGTTATATTAGGTGCTTTTATTGTTTTACATTCAACACAGATTCTTGTCAATAGAGTGGCGAAGTCACGCCCATATACTTCCGGTCCGAGAGGTGAAGTCCCTCCCCTTCCGGTGGGTCTCATGGGACCTTATTTCGGAAAAAGTTTTTATTGAAGTCAATGGGGAGAGAAAGATTATCTTTTGATCCCGTTTGAATTGTGCCACGAATTACACACTCTAGGGCTGCACAATTAATTGAAACCGCAATATGGAAGTGCCAGCGTTGCTAGGAGACAGAATATCTGAAAATATTATATTATCATATTTTACTATATTCTGATTACGTGTTAAAGGTAAGTTAGGTGAGAATGGAGAAACCAGCTAAATTGCGCTAGAATTTGAAATTACACAACCGAAAAAAATCTGCCCCTTCCTTCAGACTTCCTTACAGAGCCCCTCCTCCAACACACACGAACGCGCACATGACCAATGAGGGCACGAGATAAGTTTGTGCACAGATGGAAGGCTGACAGGCAGGTAGGCCATCCAGTTATTTTAGCTGGGCCGGCTCAGATGATTGGTCGTGCTTTTTACAACACCACGGCTTCCACTGATGAAATTATTTTTGTATATATTTATTGTCAAAGCATTTAATGTATTCATTGCTATCTGAGCATTCCATGGAATATAATAAAAGGTGTTTCTGAAGCGAATTACCTACCCCAACTTTAAGTTCAGAAAACACAAGAGAAATCAACTATCAATAATGTTTCAAAAATGATAATTAACTCTAATATAGCTATTGCAATATCAGTTAAAATAAACACAATCAGTTATTTTTTCCAAATTGTGCAGCACTATTATCAATGTATATATTTGGAGTGTGTGATTTTAGATGGCTACATAGCTATTTTTAATGAAGCAAGTGATTTGGAGAGCATGCAAAGCTGTATATTATTAATAATCTACTTGAGGTGATTCTGTTTCCTGGTTCTCCAGGTGCACCATGTGCCACTAAGCCTGGCACAAGCTGTGTTTACGTCTTCATATCTCACTCTCAGCACAAAGGTCCTACTGTAGATGGTGAAAACACGTTGTCGCTCTGGTGGGACGTGTGCTCTGAATGACTCGAGTTATAAATGTATTACTCACTCCGAGCTTTATTGTGACTAATGTTTAACTGTATCGAGGAGACTAAGGTGTAACTTATATCAAGATGTACAGGTAGCTTTATTAGCAGAGCAGATGTGTGGTTCCAGTATGTGACGCAGAGCAGGGATCCAAAGGTGAATGAAAGATGGTGGTTGAAGTTGGTCGACTGTAAAACGTGATCCTTTGATTATCTTATTCTTCGAGATGAAAAGTTACTTATTAGTAAATGTATTTTTGCAGTCTAGTAGTTTTAAACTAAGGCTATCACACTTTTACCCACATTTCAAAGTATCACAGATAATGATTTGGGGTGTCTTGCCCATGGACACAACGACATGCTGACTGCAGTGGGGTTTGAACCTGTGCTCCCCTGATCCGAACACCAACGCACTAATCCACTGCACCACAGCCTCCCAAT
>NW_011342699.1:256049-294294 GCF_000735185.1 Notothenia coriiceps | reverse complement strand
TTGCTAAGACTGGTTGAAAGAAACGTATTACATTACTTAAACGACCTGTAGTTAAGTCACATTTGAGGTGTTGTTCTTTGTATATACAGTCTATGGTTTGTACTTGGAAGTCAATTCATGACAGCTTCTGGCAGACAACACCAATTTGAATACAAGTTTTAAAATAGTAACAGTAACATTTGGAATAATGTAAGCTCACAACTCAACAAAATATATAATGAATGTATACTTCATTATTCTGACAACTATTTATTATAGTTTCTTAGACACATTATGAGAGGATTTTATCATAAAGGGCTACAACAAATCTGTCTATCGCACATTTGATTGATTTATCAAATAATCACCTATAACAGCCTGCAGTTTGAAGGAATAGTCAAATCACACATTTTATTGTGGCTAATAATCCTTATCAGAGTCACCTTCATTCGTCCCACAGAGGGGACATTTACATTTGTTACAGCAAGTAAAGAGCCAAAGATAGCTTGATGATTCATTAAGAAGCATGCATACAAATGTTTAAAGATAAAAGTAATATTTATAAAATGCACATCGAGTAACAGTTTTGAGAAATAGCAGCCAGGTGAAAGTATTAAAGGTGGAAGTATACAGTGTATTGCACACACAGGCTATAGAGATGGCACAATATCCACTAATGGACTCATTGGTTAGTTGTGTTTCACCTGTATTGGTGTTACTATGCTGATAGTCTGTTGAATAACTCTGAAGTGTATTCACGTACTCATGTTTATAGCACATACATCTGTTTACAGTCCACATATTTATATATTATTACAATAAGTAGTACTGTATTCCACTGTACAGTATTTCATTTTACATTCAGTTTTATCTTATGCTATTTAACATGTTCTCAGTTTACAGAATCCTGCATTCGACTTGCACCACTTTTTTAATCGTTTATTTGGCAGGGACAATGCACAGTGATGAACACTTAAAACATTAAAATGTGTCAAGCGTAACAGTGCCAGATTTAGCTTTGAGCTCATTTCCATCCGCAGTCCCTCACATAAAACATTTAAGAAGTTTACATTTTAGAAACATAGCAAAAACAAAATACATGATATGCAAAAGGTTCAAAAGAGCAAGTGCAGCATATACAAGTATTCTGCGTCTCTTGCACTGTTTACTTCCTTATTTCTGTTTATGTGTTAGGTATATTGTACGTCACACTGTTGGAGGAGCTTGGGATTTAACATTGCCAACAACAGCTGCATATGAAAATGAAGCCTTTAAATCTTTGAATATAACCTCTGGTTTGTTTTTAAGAGAAATTTACAAAATGCTCATAATGAACCATGATTGTAACCACTAACTATATAAAAAAATTGCAGTTACCTACAGCTTTAACAAACACCAGTGTTATCAATGTTTTTCATTTACAAGATGCCGCTTTGTTACCATGCAGACTTAACATGGCCTGGAGTTTTAACTGCTACTGTACACGGCAATAAGGTGCAAGCAGCAGGCCGCCCTCCTGCGGTGCAAACACATCACCAGCCTCTGCATTCATTATGTGAAATGGTGCAACTAAAGGGAATTGATCCACAAGTAAATACAATGGTGGTGAAATGTGAGAGAACGGTATTTGCTTTTAATTGGCTGCTGCAAAGCAACCACCGTCTGTAATGAAGGAAGCAGTGGGGGATAAAACACAACACCGCCAACTGCACCTATTACCCTCACTGTTACACAGAAGAGCTCCATACTCCACTTCACGTGAGACAATTAAAAAAAACATATCTGTGACTTACTTTTTAAATTATTTGATTTGTTTTACCCTGGTTGAAAGTTAATATTTGTACTTGTTTAGCTTTAACTGTAATCTTTGTTGGATCATACATGATTTAATAATCAGAGCACAAAAAATAAGAACATTAAAACATTATATTTTAAAGAATGTGAAACTAGATGTTACTAACATAACATTTACATTTTTATGGGAAATGTTTTACTGTATATCACTCTTCTAAGATTGCAAGTTTGTAATTGGTGACATTACATACATTTTAAGCATGCCTTATGGATAATATCAATTAAATGTTGCGTAGGAGTCAAACCGACATGCTGGGCAGTGGATATGTGGCCTTTGATTAAAAAGCAGCAACAACAAACATTCAAACTAAAATAAACAGCATCCCATTTGTCGTAGAATAGAACCAGCACACCTGGAGTTTGTACCAATACATTTTTTTGACTGTACATGTACGAAAAAAGTACTGGTACAAAGAGTGAATGCTGAAAATGCAAAAGGAATTTTATTTGCCTTTAAAATGTTTTTTTGTGTGTTTATGTTTGATTTAGAAACTATCCAAAAGTATTTCGATAAGATTACAATTTGACTTTGTAATCTGATGTATTTTGTTACTAATGACAACAACAGCTATGTAATTTGTACTCAGTTACTGATTACATTTCACAGCAATCTGACTGTAGCACTAGCGGCACTCAGCCACCAGAGGGAGCTCTGTCCTCAGCTAAACAATTTCACTGCCTCATTTTATTTACTTCCTTTATAATGAACTCCGGAAATACCCTTTAATGTATATCTTAGAATAAAACAGCAACCTATCTGTCTTTTTCATCACAATGATGCTTAATGATCACGAGTAAATACATATTTTAGACTATTTGTTATAATTTGTTTCTGATATTAACTGTGAAATGTTCATTTTTAACTTTGCCGAGGCCTCATAGTGAGGAGACAAACAGCCGCCGCCTGATGTCCTCTTCAGGTCACTTGTGATCCCCAGAGATGTAGTGGTGGAACCTCTCCTGCTGCATGCTGGGTAAAATCCTTGTGGATGTCAGCATGTCTGGCAGAAGGTGTAACGTTATATCCTCCCAAATATTGTGTTAACGCCTAATGCAGTTAGTCAGCAGCATATGCTGTTGTGCATAATGACAAATCGCACCCATGCAGATGTGAGCAGCCTTTTCTGTGCAGGTGTAAAACAAGCAGAGGTTAAAGTACAAGCTGAATGTCAAAGGGATGTAGATGGGAATGTATTTGCAAAAACTGTGATTGTCCAGTACACATGCAGATTTGTATGTGGATACGTGTATGCAATGTAGATATGACAACATGTCCAGTATTGGTACTAAGTGTATCTTTTGAAAAGTATTGTACTTATGAACTGTCTTTAATGCTGTTGGGATGTTGGACTATGCTCTGTAGCGGGCATTCAGTATCTGCCTTGAGTTCTTGTTTTACGGTGGTTGTTATTTTCCTCGTTTCTTTTGTATGGTGTTTTTATTGTGAGTGTAAGGTATTGATTTCAATTAAATCCTCCTTATCTATATAACCCAGAACAATTTGCACAACAGCTAATTTCCACAATTATAGTGTATATATTACCCAATGTATATGTTTCTGTTTCTATATTATATGTCTATATAGTTCTGTTGCAGGGTGAAACTGTCTAATGTAGAGTATTCAAATTGTCATTTTATGTAAATATGCTTATATTAGCTGTTTATGTTGATCTTTTATCAGATGTGTATCTTATTCTATCTTTTAAATATTTTTTACTGAATGCTTGACAAGATTGCTGCAGCGACAAAAGAAAATTCAGAATTTTGGATGAATATAGAATCTATCTATCTCACTATAATCAACCTAAAATGAGCCTCAAGCTTCATCTGGGACAATTTATGTATTGTGTATTGTCCCTGCTAAATGAACAATAAGATAAATAAATGACCAGCCCCTCAGAGTCCCACAGGACACAATAGATCAGGATAATTCAAACAGACAGCACTCGTCAAACAATTGATTATTGGACTGATATCCATCACTGTGTACGTTTATGTGCTTGGGTGTTAATGGACAGATTGGACTTCTAACGGTGGCCCAATGAATGTGTTATGGCAGTATATTCCCAAATAAAGTAAACAAACAAGCGGTGCATTTTGTGTGAAATGTTCAGATTTTGGCTCGGGCTGCTAAAAAGAGCAAACATCAAGTTTGGCTCCTGACACCGACTGACAGTCAAACGGCTCTCCTGGTGCTGAACATAAACCTTTTAATTACTGCAAACATGCTTGATGAGTTTGAAGCTTGATTACTTGGCCTTCATTAGTCAGATTGTGAGCTATAGTGACTCCCAGAGGCACAATTTTGCATCTCGAAACACTGCCAGCCTCTGTGTTTAGCAATTACATTTACCCTACAGTACACCCAAACAGGTGTGCGCGCCCCAAATACACCCCCACACACACCCACGCACGAACAGGATCAGGTTTGTACACTCATACTTTTTATTATCACTTTGAACAAGCAGGACTGTATGTAGACATTTCAGGCTGTGTTTTTAATTCTGACTAAAAGAAAACACTGATAAAATGTGCTTAGTGTGCTGAGTCCTACATTGTTGCCTGTCATAATGATTTTGTGTTTACTGTGCCATCTTGGATTTGTTTTTCCATCGGGGCGGCCGGTGCTTGTCACTACAGCGAAGAGGGAGCGTTCTGCCTCAGGCCACGACGCGCTGATAACGAATGTTCAGCTCATTGGAAAAATAAAGCGTGTCTGAATTATGTGCTCAGGAATCTGTCCGTTGTTTGGGTGTGTGAGTCAGACGAGGACGTTCAGTTTGCAAGGCAGTCAGTCACTTCCTGCGTTTTTCTGCTGACGCCAGGCCGCCGTTAGGCTAATGCAGGTGGAAGGTATTGTTGATAGGCTCTTTGTGCTTTATACTGCATGTTGAGCTTTAACACACTGTCCGGCAGCAGCAGCCTTGCCGCTATTTTTAGACGGGTACAGCTGCTCCTTAGCACCCACCCTTAAACCAGCCATTCACCAGAGATTTATGGCACGGGCCCATGAGAAACAGCTGTAGTGTCTTGCCACTTGCTTGTGTAAAGAGTGCGAACTGTGGTTTAATAAGAATTGTATTTAATTTGTTTATGCGTATACACAACAGCTGACGGCAGTATTACATGTGGCTATCAGTGAGTGGGATGCCTCACGCAATCCAACGTTTTAAAACCACAAGATTGGAGCGTCCGGTGCTGCAGCAATGAGTCAGGCTCTGGTCACAAACGCCACCTGGGTCCAACACAAGTTCAACACTTGTGGCGAGCTGCTCCCCCACAGCACCATGTGTCCCTGCATGTTAGCTCAGCATTCTGTACGTGCGCATCTGAAAAACAACATTTTAGTTTGTTCCTGACGAAGGTGACGCTGCGTTTGCTCACGCGACCCCGGAGAGGACGGAGGAAAGATTCCTGGGACTTTGTGTTTTGTTCAAAACTCAGATGTGCCCTTTTGTTAATGACTGTTCCCCTGATACTGTATCTACAGTGCAGCTCACAGCCTCGTCACATGATTACAGTTGTGTAAATTGGCCGGAAGCTTCTATGGAGCTACGGCAGAGAAATTGGCCTGGTGGTGGTAACCTTTATAAGAGTGTGTGTGTGTTGGGGATGGGCGCTAAATAAGCAGCTCCCACAGCCTCACTGTAGCAACTAAGCTTAAGTTTAGCTTATCACTGTCAGTTTGTTGTCTCCGTTATTCAAAAGGACACCTTATCAGTCGGGCCGACTCGTATTTAGCCTTCCCCGCTGTGAGCTCCACACAATGATGTTCTACATTGTTCCACATTAGCTCTGGTGTCTATTTCAGCAGCTCTCTATCCATTTATTGATGCATGTCTTCCATTGATCCAGGCATTGATTTGCCATGCAATCCATTATCCATCTGTCTGTTTCAGCTGGCTTTTAAATGATCCGTCAGATTGAGCTATTAAGGGGAGTAGTGGTGAAGTCCAAAGGTTGGTGATACATTCAGGGAAGGATGGTGCTCTGAGTGTGTGTGTCTGAGTGTGTGTTTGGGGGTCGGGTAAAGGTATTGTCAGCTATTTATAGGTATTCAATCATTTTAAATGAACACAGTTTTGGTATTGGTGTGGATCTCATAAGTATAATTGATCATAGAGTAAAATTATCAAGTGCAACACAACATTTGTGGGATTAGATAATTACCAAATTATTGGCAATAACCAAAACTCTGTGTTTAACATTTGGGAAGATTGCTTCTTTGTTAAATATGTCTGTTAAGTATTAAGAAACAGCCAAGGAACAGTTAGCTTAGCTAGGTTTAGCATAAAGATAGGGCTTAGTTTGGTCCAAAGTGGAACAATATAATTACCAACCCTTAAACAACTCATTAATTAACACCTTCTAGATTGTTCTTTTAATCTGTACACACATTGAATAATTAAAACAACAATGTGTAGTCTAACATGATGCTACATGCTGAAACTAGCTTATGGCTAAGGGGATTGAGTTAGCTACAGCTATGCTAATTATCTCATAGTTTCATACTAAACAGAGAGATACGAGAGAACAATAAAGGTGTTTGAATATTTCAACATTTTAAATAGTCCTCAATGTTTTGAAGAAATTCTACGGACCTGAAACTTATGAAAACTTTCAGATATCAATTGGATAAACTAAAAAAACTGCTTGGTCATCAAGCTAAAAAAAAACGGTCTGTTTGTCTTCGTTTACGAAAAGTTTACATTTTCAAGGTTTTTACCTGACAACAGCAATATTTAGGAAAAATACTTCCTTTATGCATTCTACCTTTACGTTTCTGGGAATTTATTTCACAGGGATTCTCTTTTATACAGTAACGTAGGCTCAAATGTTTGATGTTTTGTACTTTTCTGTATTATCCAGGTTTTCCAGGGTAACGCTTTAATCTTCCTGTGAGGACACACTTTGAGGAAACAAAGAAAATGCCACCAGCCATGTGGGGGGCTAAAATGTGGGGGATTCCAGATTGAGATGCAAGATGGATTCATATATATTCATGAATTCAGTCAGAAAAGTCAAACGGAAGCAGTATGATAATCTCGCAGTAATTGCATTTTTCCCTCCAACTGTTTTTGGCAGACTCGAGCGCCACATCCATAGACGTGCGACGGGCAGAGCAAGAGTGTTACGGCGCTGAACAGTGGATACACTCTGACCCCGTACGGAAGGCCAGTCAATCCACCGCGGGGTCAAGTGGTGGTTATGCCAAATCCATCGGATTCATGGGTAATGGGATGGCTATCATTACTCTTTAGATAGTCAATTATATGTTTAATTAAACAAGTGAGATATCAGATAATTGAACTATTGACTGGTCTTTCCGAGTCACATTTGTCTTCTGATTCAGGGAGGGGGGAAATGCAGAAAATCATATCAAATTAGTTCGGAGGTATGAGATTGTGATGATCCAGTCCTTTTTTTTCTTTCTAGACAGATGTCCTGACCTCTGACAGAAGAACTTTTTCTGGTTTAATTTTCTGACAGTGCACTCTTTCTCACCCATGCCTCAGGAAATGCCCCCACAAAAAAAACTTCCAAAGGGCCATATTTCAAACTATCAAGCTGTTTTTTTCATACATGTCAGTCTGCTGGATACATGTCAGCAGCCGTCGGGAAAGTGCTGACATCGCTGCCCTCCTGTCCAGCAGCCCCGCTCCCTCTGTGTGAACTTGGATTTAGCTCAAGGGTATAGCCACCCTGCTAATGTGATGTAGCTCCGAGAAGGAAACAAATTGGCCTGACGTCTCATACACTGCCTTGTCTTGATTGTGTGATGGCTTCTACTGCTAATGTGTTACGATGGGTAGACCTGCACGGGGAGGGAGACGGGTTTTGTGTGTGTGTGTGTTCGAGAGAGAGAGAGAGAGAGAGAGAGAGAAAAAGAGCGAGCGAGCGAGGGAGGGAGGGGGGAAGTGAGGGAGGATGGGGGAAGGGCCTCAGTCTGCAAGATCAGCACAAGTGGAATTGCATTGATTCAGTTAACTGCAGAGTTGGAGCGTGATGTGGAATTCTGTTTATCAAGGGTGGAGTTTACACGATAGGCTCCATTTTGATCTTATTTTCTACATCGCATTCATAATCAGTCCCTGCTCCCTTTTTTACTTTCAGCCATAAGATGTAAGCTCATTATTAAACATATAACTGAGCCCCACCTTGAGTTTGACATGCTTTAATAAGATGAGCACATGTGTTTTTTTTTTTTTACTGAATTACTGTCTTGATTTAAATGGAAACACATTGTTTGATTCCTCAGTGTTTTTTGCACCAAATTCATCAAAAGGGAAATGCTTGCACAGCTCATGTTTCGATACTGGCAGATACACACTGTAAACAACATTATAATCCGCATTAATCTACAAGATATGATGCAAACATTTGACATCGTGTTCTGTAAATCACCAGGAAATATGCCGCATATTCCGAGTAAATACTGACTTGTGTTGTTATACTCAAGCGGAAAGCCACTGGCCCAGAAACGACATCTGCTGAATCTCCAGAAAAAAATGCTAAATAAACCTCAAACATTGTACTAATTATAGGGAATAGATTGCTGCTTTCTAATTGGCTGCTTATTATTAATAGGGAGTGTTTGAAAACACACAGACAATACTGTAGGCTATTGTTAGACAAAAGGTGATGAATTTACAAGACTAAAAATATAGAAGGCTTATTCTGAAAATGACTAAATCTTGATGAGATTGGCCAATATAATTTTACGACGTGCAGTCTGTCCATGTTTTTGGCATTCAGAGAGAGGATGCACGTATTGTAAATTAACGAGGCCCCCTTTAAAACATGCATTTAAAACGGGCATGTTGCAGTATATTTTATTTTCTCCTTTACCTCTCCTCCCTTCTCTTTCCTCTCCTCCGTCTAGCAGTAGGGAATTTGTCTCTAAGGGTTTATCATGACTGCCTCATATTTCCCCCCACCACCCCAGTTTGTCATTTTGCTGATCCAGACGCTTTTCCATATTTCAGTATTCTTATCATCCGCTGGCAGTAAGATGATCCATTTCACTTATTTCTTAGAAGTGTGACTGTAGCCCAAGTCAATATCTGCAGAATGAATTCAGTGAATCACCGAGGAGGGGCAGCTAGTTAGCGTCCGCGGAGGTGGTGGTGGTGGTGGTGGTGGTACTGGTGGCGCAGGACTGTTTTTTTTTTATACAGAGTCAGCAAGGGTAAAATGTCAAGCATTTCTTAGGGAAGCGGCTCCATAGGATTCCATTTGAAGCTTTAATCTTAATTGAGAGCATCGCACATTGATATTCCATAGGCCTCTTTGCCCTTCGCCTCTCAGCTACTTTCATTTAGAGGACAGCCGTACTGCACTAGAGCATGGGGATTGCTTTGTCAGACAGCCAAGAGGCCAAAGGCAAGGTCAACTCTCTTTGTAACGGTGGCTCGCTATGGAGTGAAAGGCATCCCCTCTTTGATGCCGTCAGTACTTTTGTAAAACATTTCTGAGTCTTCCTGAAGTGACGCCGAGTTTATTTTGACCTTATTTTGGGAAGAGATATTGCAGATAACTCATTTTGTAGTGCATCATATCAGGTACGCACCTTGACAAATTCCTGACTTGTGGATGTAAACACATTCCCCCCCACAGCTCAAGGCCAAACAAAATGATGATTTAATGCAATGTGGAGTAAAAGAAGACATTTGCATATCAGTCAGGCAGTCAGGGAGCAGTCAGGGAGAGTTCATTTAGGCAGCTGCGAATATTATTCAATTATGCTTGAGATTATCTGAAGTAATCGTTTGATCCTGAGTGTCGACTTCTCAAAGAAGGAAGATATTTGTGCCTCGCAATTTTGGCGTTGCGGAGCTCACAATGGGTGCAGTAGCGTCCCCTAATCCTCAAACAAAGGGGAAGGACTAACTGGCCCTGCAGATGCAGCGATAAGGCCCATGTCATCAAGTAAGGTGAGGAGAGGAGGAAGGTGCGGGACGGCAACGCTCTCGCCGCTCCTGTGGGAAGAGTCGTCATGCCACCTTTCCAGAGGTGATGAAAACAGATGGAAATAAAGACACACACACACACACGCACACACACACACACACACACACACACACACACACACACACACACACACACACACACACACACACACACACACACACACACAGAAACCGTTTACAGCTGAGTGCACAGCCCCTATCCGTGGGACTGAGGACCGAGCTCGCCTCCATTTCTCATGCTCCTGCCTCGGCCCGCTGCTGACACAGATATACTGTAAAGAGATAGCGGCACAGATAGGTATGCATGTGCATGTCAAAGTAGCCCCCGGGGGTAAGCCGCTCGGAAAACACAGGGAGTGAAGGGATAACATGGGATCCACCTGCCACACTTTCCTCATTAATCTCAAACATTTATGTGACACTATTTGGGAACTACGGCTCGAGATAAGAAGTCTTTGCTGCAAACACAAGTGTTTCTTCTGCTGATGAAACAATGAATCAGGATTAAGGGATTAGTCCTTCAAAGATGTGTTTTACTAGCACATATGAATAACAGGTTTCCTATGCACGGGGCTGTGGCTTCTGACAGATTTATCAGGTGATCGTGGTTTGATAAAGCTTCAGAGAGGCTGCTCCTATTTCAAAGTCTCCTCCTCGGATTCTGTGGGAAAGCCCGACGCTCCTGCTTTCCACTCCTTCCACCGATCAACCACAACAACAGCATTTACTAAACACCTCTGCTGCCTCAGACGAATCAACGCAGTTAGACTCCAGATCTATTCAGACAACAAAGCAGCTGAACTCCTCAGCGGGGCATTGGGAACGAATCATTAAAGGGAGGGTTCACTTTATCACGGATCAATTCAATCTATTGGAGCCAGGCAGTGATACTCCTTCCAATAACCTACTTTCTAACTTTTAAAGGGGACATGAAAGGATTGTTGAAAAGGCTTTTTTTCCCCGCTTTATGTCAAAGGTTGCTGTTTGACAATATCTGCTAATTTAGCAATACATTACACAATCAGGGTCTTTAGATATTTAGTCCTATTGATACTAGGAAACTCAAGGAGATTCATGTTTCTTTCTGGAAAGAGGATGCGCAGGGTCCACACATGAGTCAAAGCTGTTCCTCTCTGCGGGATTTAAATATAGCCCCGCTCGCCATTACTGCTGTCACTCACAGACTTATGGTGACCTTTTGACCTGGCCTGTACAAAAGAGACTTGAAACTGACATGAACACTCTGAAATGTTTTTCACCAGAGCAGCCACACAGAGGCAGAGACGCATTTGAAGCCTGGGTGTTATCAGCTTGATCGTGTGTCATGGTTTTGTTTTCACTCACACATGTCAGATATGTGCCTGATGTTTCATCAGAAGACGGGAGGCATGCTGACGGGGGGTTCCCACAACAATTGGACAGTTTGAACGGTTTTCAACACCTGATGTGCAGCCTGAGGTCAGAGTTGGTTGGGACATAGCTCAGAGGCCACCTACATGTGTTGTTTTTCAGGCCGGACATGTTGGTGCTGCAGACCAATGCTCAGCCACGTGTGGGCGGTGTGTTGCTTCACACTGTTCACTTTCTCTTCTCTCACAATGGACTGCTTTTTTGCAGTTTTTAACATTGGTGAAATCATCCAGTTACTTTTTGACTTTTGCAGACTATAAGGACTTGTAAAGTGAGTTAATAATCAGCTGTGTCTCACGATAATATTACAAATAATACAGTATAAAGCAATTCAGAACTGGATTGTCACTTTTTTACAGCAGCTTTGATCAATTATCGGACACTGTGGTAAAAACTATAACAGTTCAACACAAATTAAATAGAATTACATTTTGTACAGATATTAATGTACCTCAGAGGAAGAATCCTTCTGACTTTGGTGATTTTCATATTTTTCCTCATCTCCTTGCCACCATGAGGTTGACATTTGTTTGGTTTTGAAAGATATGTCTTAAGGGTTAAAGGATGGATTGTCATGTGACATTGTCCTCTCAGGGTGAAGTGTTAGTTAAACAAAGAGAGTCATTACAGTCATTATTATACTTGCTAAGTGTCAACATGTCATTATTGTCATTACTAGCATGATAGCATGCTGGTGTTAGCATTCAACTCAAAGCCTTGGTACAGCCTAATAGAGTCATGTATTGTATGGAACACATTGTTTTGATATAACAAGCCTTTTTATAAATTAAATCGATCAAATGTCAAGGGTTTAAAGATTAAGAGAATTTTCCTCCAAATTTGAAAACCCTTCCCAGCTCTATGAAGCCTTTAAAATCTTTAAGCTCTTTTTTTAATGTTTGAGGCATAAACTTACACTCTTACTTTTACTGTGTTGGTTCATTCTTGCTGCTCTCAGCTTTTTTCAACATGAAAAGCTCTGAATAAACAACGGCAGACACACTGTGATAATTAGTGAGCTCTACAGGGGCTGGGAAGAAGATTCCTTTCAACCTTTAGGCGAGCTAGCTAGCTGTTTTCTCCCGTTTCCAGTCTTTTGGTTAAGCTAAGCAAACTGGCTGCTGCTTGTCGGCTCCCAAAACACAACGCTACATCTATTTGGTTTTTATCCAAAGCGACTTACAGCCACTGTATTCTAATATAGTAGGTACAACCACTACAAATATACAGATATTGATTTTATTTTAGTGTAGTCTTAACAGATGAGATTTCAGTCTGCAACTGAAGATGTGTAGATTTTCTACCGTGCACCATTGTGGAGCCAAGAGAGCAAACAGTAGTGACCAAAAGGTACAATTAACCCTTTGAAAAGGTAATGTATCATCAGTGTTTTGTCTACAGTTGGTTTGTGATCCTCCTAAGTGGCCAAATAACAGTTTTGTAAGCAGGTTTGAATGAATATATGATATTGGTATTGTATAGCAGGTATAAGCATCTACTGTTTTTGTTAATTATTTGCATGTAACCATGAGAATTTTATTTCTGTTGGCAACAATCAAGATTTATGTGACTGGCATTAGGTTCAAAGGACATTTGGTTCACAAACTATCTATCTTAAATTCAGTGGGAAAACGTATCACACCCTCTATAAACGTTGTTGTTTACCCGTAACCTTTCATTTAATTCTTTTGAGAAGTAAGTGTTTCTTTTTTTTCTGCCGTTGAATCCCAGAACAAAGTACTTCCTGTATCTCGACCACAAAAAGAGCAAACAAGTACATGGGTTCACTTTGGTATAAAAGGCCGGCGTCCCCTTAAATAGACGCCTTATAAGCTCCATCGTGGCCAATCACACGCTTCTCTCCCTGACAGTCCGACCACAGCGCACAGATGGTTGTTACTCTGTTGTTGTAGCGGAGCCTCAACATCGTGCATGATGACAAAGATGGCCAAGAAATCAAAGAATGGGTGTGTGAACAACTTTTGTGCCAAAGACGTAGGGACAGATACTGCTGTGCTAAAATCCTCTTAAAGAAAAAAGATTATATGGCTTTAAGTTCAGCACAGTCCTTCTGAGAAACACGAGGGAAGAGTTACGACACAAGGGAGATGTTAACATGACACACTAGTGGGAGAACGACACACCCAATTCCAAGGAGGCCTGTGAGACTTTACCAGAACGTATGACAGATTCTCATGTCAGTGACACCCGCAGAAACTTATAAAGAAGGGTGTCGAATGGTACATGGGCAGTGACAGTTTTGATTTCAAACCCTTTCATATGTTCATGTCTACTTTTCTCAGTCTTTATGAGAGAATCTAAACTAACGGTGTGTCAAGAAAAATATCAGTTCACCAACTAAACTTGCTCAAGATAATAGTTTTTCTGCAGATACCTTCTTGCAGCTCCTGCTTTTTGAAAGCTCCTACAAGTAACCATGAGGACTTAATTATTACAATTGGGTCTAAAAAAAACGTCAACATATTCCCACCAAAACTTCTTCAAAAGTTATTAGTGCCAAACAAAGGTTAAGGTTAGTTTATTTACAAAGCACATTTTCACACACAAATCAATTCAAAGAGCTTTACATAGGCAACAACACATCAAACAATTAAAAACAAAATAATACGACACAAGGGAGATGTTAACATGAAACGAAGACCTACTTTGCTCTAAACATGTAGTCCTTTTTATGATTTAACTACTGTAAGTATACATAATATATACTTGTTGTTACATTTAGGAGTGCCTGGATTGCCTTCCTATGTATCCTGTTTTGTTCCAATCGCACCCGACACATCCTTCATCTATCGTTGAGAATACGGGGCAACCTGTTATCTGTGTTTCCTGATTTATCTCCTACATTTAAACCCACCAAAAAAACACGCTTTCCTCCTCTTTAGTTTCCTCAAAGTTAGCAAGAACTGTTTACTTTCTCATCCTCAGGGCTCTTCAGTCCCACCATTACTTTTTCCTGGATGCGAGTTTGTTATATACCAGAGACATCACACGGTCCCTGAGGCCTGGACCTGATTTCCAGGTTGTGTTAAACTCGCCAAGGCGCACATGCTGGCGTCTGAGCAGGAGCTGACCCTTAATCAGCGAAGCGCTTCCAACAGCAACAGAAAGCCACAATTATCTGCCCTATAGATAGGTAGGTTGTATACAAGGGGCCAGGGGCTGTGGAAAGGGAAGAGCCTGTCAGGGGAAAGGGGGAGGTGGGGGGAGAGCCTGAGCTAACCTCTGTGGCTCGTGTTTCTACTGTGCACTAATGGACGCCTGTCATCGTTATGGACAGAAACAGGAGGGCGCCTGCCAGCTGCATGACCCCCATAAAACAGAACAGGAAATCCTAGCAGGGAATGAAAGGAAAAGAGATTCCTTCTTTTTTTTCTAATCTTCTCTTCAGTGAACCTTCCTTTACTCTTTGGCCTCTTGTTTATGCTGCAAAACTGCAGTGTCACTCATAAAACTGGAGAATATGCTCCAAGTATGTAAGCAAGTCGAGGTGTCGAGTGCGCTGTTCCTGAAATTAATCTTAACCAATTAGTCTCTTAGCAAAGATTGTGTTACCCCTGTTTCGTAGGCGAGTACAACACCTCTGTTTTTTACCCCAGGCTGTTTTTATATTGTGTCTGTCACGCTGGAAGCAACGTGTATAATCATTACATACAGTGGTTTGCCCTTCGCTCGGTAACCGAAGTCCAGGGTCTGTAATGTGACAGGACTTTGTCACACCTCTGTCAGTGGCGTCCACTGAAACGTGACAAGAACTTTATCAACGGGCCTTCCAATCAGATCCCTAGGAGATCATGCACAAACACGCTGAACACAACGTCCACAGGAAGCCAGATTCCTTATTACGGCCAATAAGATAGCAAGACAAGCTTTATTGTACTTCTGAAGCTACACATTAATCCACTCTGTTGCAGCCTGCAGAGCCCATCATGTGATAAACTAACTCATTACCAGTAGTACAATCATAATTACAGAGGAATCTTTGAGGATGAGGCTAAACTGAAAAGCAACCATAGTCCAAGCAGCAGCTAGGGCAATCAAAAAACAAGGTGACAAACATTAACGGTCAGGATCACATGATATTTTTAAGAATGTGTGGCTTTGTGCAAGAGAGGAAGAAAGTGCATGATCGTCTGTATCTGCATAGCCATGTCTGCTCGTGTGTGTATGTGCGCCATGTCCATGGAGACGTCTATGTGCGTGTGTGACCGCTGCATGATTCACGGTGTCACAACTGCGCACAGAAACGACTGGACATCCTGAACGGAAACCACAGCCGTCGAAGCTGCGTTTTCCTGCAACACACAACCTAACACTCTCACAAAGAGTCACTTGACTGGACCCTCATATAGGAAGTGAAAGAGGAAGCCCCTCGTCCATCCTGTCCTCCATCCCAATCTCAGCTCTACTCTTCACGTGAAGCTACTCTTGCAGACAATATGAGACTTTAACCGTTGCAAAACATTGGGTGAAAGAACTGGCTGAGGCTGGAAACGTCTTGCTATCGGGGGTCAACTGTCTCGTCAGTTGACATTTAGCCACAGGAGATTAGCGCCAATCATTAATGTGAACGCAGAATCCACTGATTGATCAATGGGGTTTGTTTGAATCAAATGAATATTTGCTCAGCTGATTCCTATTTGACTATTTTCTATCTAATCTCTGATGTTTTCGTCGGACAGTCAGTCAGGTGCTCTGCAACAAGATACTCAGTGTTTAGACAGTGGAACTGGGCCAAACCAACACTGTCCGAGAAGATGGCTATGATATCACAGATGGAGGTGGTGAGTGGTGTTTGACCATAGGGTCCGCTGGCCCGGCGTTTCCCTCATGGCTCGAGGCCTCTGGCTGTGTTCATTGGTGACAGTGAACGCAGCCTGGCAGCCTGCATTCCTCTGCCTCTCCCCACACAATGGTGAGTATCTGCAGCATTCCTCTGTCTGTGTCCGCTGTCTGAGACGCAGCCAGGCCTTGGCGAACCCCAGCACTCGGCCAAGAGGTTGGCACCACCTTTAACAGATTGTGATGGACACGTTTGAGTGTTTTCACTGAAAGGCCAGTCGACTATAGGCGTTATTTATTGTGTAAGAGCGTGTCATGGTTACATCGAGAGTGGACATCTTAGTCACGATGTAATAAAAAAAGGCCTCTGCAGAAGTGATTTGGAAATAATTTAAGAGATGATGATTCTTCCTCTTTACCCTGCTTCATCATCTCGTTTTTTCCGTGCAATCGCTCCTTCTCTCCATCTGTTTTTAAAAAATGCAAGCACGTCTGTTCTAAATCGTTTTCACTGCTCTTTATCCTTCTCCAGCTCTTTTGCTTTCTCTCTTGTTCCGATGCCACAGCCGTGCAGACACCTTTCCCTCCTGCTGACTCAGTAGCCAGCCTCAGGCGCTGTGGGCTGGGGGTGTTGGTGGCGGGGAGGAGGAGGGAGGGAAGGGGGGAGGGAGGCAGAGAGGGAGTGGGGGTAGTGTGAGGCTCCCACATCAGGCCCACCAGCCTATCACATGCGAGGAAAAAGAGCTGGCTAATCGTTTCTACAATGGCACCCTGCACACTGTCACACAGCACCACAAACTGCTCTCCTCGCCAACACTTCTACTGTATTATTCCGCCGTAGCTTAGAAATCCTCATGTGATGTATGTAAGTGCGCAAACGTACCGCACCGAACAAAGAAATGCCCTGTTTGAAAAACCACACCTACGAAAACACATCTGATGCAATGTAAAATATATGCAAGTATACATATATACATGTACACCTTGTACCCAGTTTGTTCCAATTGTGCATTTACTAATACACATTTACACATCAGGTTCGAGCTGGTTTATATGGAAAAAAGCTAATATCTTTGTGTTTAAATCAAATACCTGGATATCAGTATTGGGTTGACTATTTGGCCTTTTAGAATAATTACACCATAAGATTTTTGATAAATAATGATCAGTAATGTGGATGTAATGGCTAAGTGGTCAGAGACAAACAATGTGCCGGCTACATCGCTCCAAAAAATTCCATCACTTTACTAAAATATCTTTGAAACCAAGAAAGGACAACATTAACGTCACCTTAAAACATGCCAATTATAAACCAGTATTTACTCTCATATCCCTATGTCCACATACTATATAGCTTCTATTTATTTAAATCTACTTGAGGAAGCCTTCTTCAATCTCGAATGCTGTAGACGTTTAGGAAGGTTTTAATAATTTGCCTGATTGTGTCATTTACAAATTACATAAAGACATGCTCAATTGTATTTATTGAAAACAACAACAAAAATCAACAAAACATGTGAACTAATTGAACAACAAAATTCTTCAATAATAACAACTGGGAAGAGTTTTCTGCATAGCAGTCATCTGAGTGGGTTTACTGTTAATGAGCATATTTTACGAGTACACTTTTAAACTAGAAGAAAATTGAACTGTGCCTGTAAACAAAGTCTTGTGCCATATATAAGAGCCACTGATTAATGAGCCTGTCCCAATAACATTAAAATATAGAGGAGCATTATTCATTGCCATAACCATCTGGTTTATTTTCTGCTACATCCTTGATGTTCACAAACGCACTCATTTACGTCACGCACTCCCGGTGCAGCGCGCCGACCTTCAGGGATTCGGCCTGTTCTCAGGGAGGAAAGTGTTTTTGCACCTGTGGTTTGATTTTAGAGCTGCTTTGGGGTCAAACCTGTCAGGGGGTCACACATGAAAAGAGAACCTGGTTTCCAGGCTAAAGGGTAGGGCCGTTAACAGAGCCACCTGCCAAACTCTCACCAAGGGTGGGAACTGAGAGAAAGTCTCCTCTGACAGCAAGAAAGTGGGAGATTTTTCCACACAGAGGCTGTAAACTCCATTTACAATGTGACCACTTATCACACATTATTATCACAATGGCCTTGGAGCTATTACGGTTGTCCAAATATTATTGTAGTCCTGAACTGAAAACGATCTGTTGTCAGGGAAATGTGCAAGAGGATTTAAAAATGTAGCAGTACAGGGAAAAAAAAGCCTATGAAGTAAAAAAAAAAAAAAATCGGCAAGACGAGCAGCAGTTTGTGCCGACGTGGTCGTTGTTGCTCTCTTCCTCCGTTAATGAATGCAGAGGTGTTTGTCTGAGGAAGAGAGCGGAGGGGAAGCCTGATTTCCACTCCATTTTATCTGTGCCCCACAGCCCCTGCCAGGCTGCTCTCACATGCAGGGGGTCCCACAGGAAGCAGCTCTCCATGAAGGGCAAAGGTCGAGAAGGAGAAGAGAAAGCCACTCTGCCTTTTTATTCTCAGCCAAACCAATAAATACACAACACTGGCACTCCTTCCTCTGGCCGTCCTATTATAATAATATTAATACTTGTGACACGCTAATGAAGTAAATCCACTCGGCCTTTCATTCTCCACCAAACTAACACATACACAACACTGAGGGAGTCCCAGTTCCTCTGGCCGTCTATTTGTAATAATATTAATACTTATGACACGACGATGAAGTAACATGACCTCTTCAAACTCACACTGTGAATGTGTGTACAGAGAGAAAAGGATTTGAGTATAAAGTTGCGCTAATGTTTTCGTGCACCTTGTCTTAGCAGTCACTGCACTTAAATTAGTGAGTTCACTTTTATTTATATAAATTATATATTGTGTTAAAGAGTTCTAAAAGATAACGTTATATAGTGTGCACTTCTTTTAGGGCTTTTAGCATTTATTACTCAGTATATAAGTATTAAAATGTCGGTATAGCACTCATATGGATAACACACTATGATACTAATACAGGTGACTGGTGTGGTGTATGTAACATTTGAAAGCGTGTGCATGTCAGTTAAATATTTCACTGTGTGGATGTTTTTATATAGGATAGTAAATCTATCAGCAGATGAGACACAATTTTTAAAAAGTCACGATAGGTTTATTGATCCATAACAAATTAAAAACATAGTGGGTGAAAACAATTTGCATAATCATATATTATCTTAAAAAGAAAAGCAAATGAGGAACATATCTGTCCAGCAGAATCAGCTTCATAAAAAAGAATAGTCATTATCCTAGCGTAATTAACTTCTGTATGTTTTTTCTATTTTAATGAAGCATAAACACAAAATATAATTGAAGCTACAAAAACTAAGCAAAGCAACAAAAGAAATCACCAAAGTATTGAAGCGTAACTAAAGGATTAAGTAGTATATTAATAAAAAGGGAATATTCTCTGATTTCAAGTATCTCCTGTGAGACAAAATACAGATACGCCTGTATAAAATAAAAACATCTCATACATGTCCTGCATGCATGCTTCATTGTGATTTTCCATGTATAACTTGTTGTCTAGTTGTTTCTATTACAATTATTAGAGAGATATCCTTAAGTCCAACATTAATTACAATTTGAAGAATCCATGGGCCTGTTTGTTAAAGAGCAGGGCGATCTGTCAACATAATGCCTCCAATGCCATGGAGATGGGTCAGTTCTGCGGGATGGACAAAACTCACATTAAATACTCGGGTGAGGAGGGGTTGTCACTGGTGGACCCGGTTTCGTGGTAACAGTTCGCACCGGACAGTTTCTCGCATTTACTTTTGTATGCATCCCTCTCCCGCATCAGCCTGTTCAGTTCGTGTTTCAGCTGCTCGACCTGTCCCACCAGGCTGGTCTTTTCGTGCTCCAAAACGTGTTTCTGCTGGACGCGCTTGTAGCGGCAGGACTGTGCGTAACCTCTGTTTTTCAGGGTCCGGCGCTTCTGCTTCAGACGCATCACCTCGTCCTTGCCCAGGCCCCTGAGGAGCCGGTTCAGCTCCCTGACGGACATGGACACCAGCTGGTCGTCGGAGAAGTTGCTGTCCGCGTTGGACCGCCGGTCGTAGCGGCTGTGCGGGATGTGCGCACCGAGGTCCGACTCGTCATCCATCGAATCAGGGGAATCGCACCCCATGTCATCTTTCATATAAGGGTCTTCGCAGTGACTGCCGGGGATACCTTGCATGTCGGGGTGACCCGGGAGTCCCGGGTACTGCTGGACCGGCTCGTTGATGTGGCCGTACCCATCGTACTCAGCTTGGAAAGGTGGCTGGTGGTGGCCGTGGGGCACAGATGGGTGTCCCTGCTGTGCCGTGGCTCCGATCAGGGCCTCCATTGCGTCCTCGGGTGTCAGACCGAAAGATTGGGGGTACATTTGCTGAGGGTAACCCCCGTTGTTGGGTAACCAGAACTGGTCGCCCCCGGGGTTATTTCTCGGCTCGCTGGGGTTGAGGTTCGGTGACGAGGGTACCGAGTTGCAAGGTGTGCTGCCGGGGGTGGAGGAGACCGAGTCCGGTCTCTGGAGCTGGCTGCATGGCCCGATAAAGGAGCGGTCCATCCCTTGCATCGATTCTTTCTTAACGCCGAACTTCGCAAAGTCGAAGTCGCCGACGAAATCCATGTTGTTTTTCTGAAGTCCCAAATGTGAATGCGCCTCAGCGGACATGTTAACTGACAAAGCTGTTCTCTTCAAAGAGCTCTGAGTGTCCGACGCTATTTCACACAGTCAGCAAAAACGTGCTTACTTTCGAAAAATGGCAGTAATTCCAAACTTTGATTTCAGCTCACAAAGGGAAAAGACATGCGTGCGTAAAAAGCGTCCAAAACTCTGAAGTGGAAATTCTGCACCGCGCAGCCTTTTTTGTTTTCACTCGCTACACACTGAGACTCCACACTGATGCCAGCGAGCTGGACGCACCTCTGCCTGCTCAGGAGAAGCGCACTTTCTTCATAAAGCTGCATTGCTGTGATGTCACGCCTTCCAGGCTACACCTCCACACTGCTCTCCAATGAAAAGACGCTGAGGAGGCAATTTGCATAAAAGCTGCTACGAGTCTGTCCCCACGAGCTTTTCGTGATGATCACTTGACCAAAACCTATAAATGTCTGCACAGCTACACACTATCTTATACAATATGTTTTTGTATATTCTACTTGTCCTCTATTTTATATTTAGGCCTATTTATCTCACAGGAATTTGTACTATTCTTGCACTTCTTCTCCTCACTTACTCTTCTTTGATTTCTATTTCTACTTGCACTATTTGTATTTGTTTTAAGTGAATTATATTTGATGTTGCATTGTTGGAGGAGCCTGTGACTTATATTTCCATTGCCAAAAGTATTCTGTATCTAAATCAAATCAAATGAAAAATTTATTATATCCCCAAATCACAATAAATGCCTCAAAGGGCTGTACAAAGCAAACAAAAGCAACGACAAAAACAATATTAAAACGTCATAGCATAACACTTATAAAAACATTATCTATCTAGTATAGATAGTGCAATAGTATCTATTTTGCATATGACAAAAAAGCCTATGAATCTTTAGATTAATCTAGGCAGAGTTAAAAATACCTACACACTGAGTCTAGGCAGTGTTTTTATCTTCATTAAGCAAATCCAATAAACATAGGTCACTTTTGCCTAAATATTAAACTTGCTTGATATCATTTTTTTCTTTCAAGCTTAAGTTGGTTTATATTTATATCTGGATTTGTGGTCATGTACACACGCCTGATTTCACTTAAACTACAACAAAAGGGAGGATACAGGACACTTTATTTCACTGTTGTTGTGGCCATGCTCTGTGGTTAGCACACAGGAGAACACTGACACCTTGTGGCCTCTAGTCTACACTGCAGGAGTCCCAATCTTAATATCTACCCTTAGATATGAAGTGTGCACCATCAAAGACTTGCATAAGAGGGAGCGAGTGTGTTTCTGATTCAGTAAACTGAGGCTTGTGTTCTAAGAGGAATATTTGTGTTGTCAGATAAAAACATGTTAACAAACTTTGTCAGAAGGCTGTTTAGCTCTTTTCATCCATCCATCCATCTTCTCCCGCTTATCCGTGGTCGGGTCTTTTCATATAATTCTTTATTTTCTTAATTGTATTTGTTTTCTGGATGTTTTCAGGCTGTATTACTGCTGTTTTGACAGATAAAATGCTAAGAATGATTGGTTAATCTCATGTAGCATTGTGCATGTATTTAATATGTGAATACAGAGATGTTCTCTACCCTAAGCCCCTGACAGGCAGGAAAAGGCGAAGCATCTGACAAATCTATTCTTTCTTAATGTATTTTTGAACCAGAGTTGGCTGAAAGGCTCGTATTCATCTACAGTCCCAGCTCAGCAACATCTCTCACACAATTAAAAAAAAAAACCTGGCATGTTCCAGGATGTACTGCCTGATTCAGGGAACCTAGCGGTGTCCAGAAGTGACACAACCGCACAGGAAATCAAAGGGTTAATCGACGTTCCTGCCCTGAGGTGACCCTCTCAGGCACCGCTTCCTCCAAAGATAGCGAAAAGCTTCACTGACAAGATAGAGGATTCGAGCCAAAACCAATAGAAAGTGCTGTCCGAGGACGCAGAGGCATTGTTCCAGTCAGGTTTAGTTGCTGGGAATAAAGGAAAAGAGGAGACAGTGTGACTGAGTGGGGATGGCTCAGGGACACAGAGTAGGATTTATGTCAGCATGGCGGGGGGGGGAGGGGAGTATGTAGTATAAGTTAGGCTAATGATAAGATGCTAACAGCCTAAGTGCACTCGGATAATTCACTACAAAAACACATGCTGTAACACACTAACATTATACATTTGACCCATAAAGCATCAACGGCTCTTGTAAATAGGGTTTCACTTTATTTGGAGTGAGACCATTAAGTGAAAATGGATATTATTTGGATATTAATTGTGCCTACCCATCTACAAACTACACTAATCATGTAGCTTCTTTATAGGCGGTTGAGGTAGGGGCTCTACGTAGTACAGGTTTAGATCTGCCAATTTTTGTAAAGTAGGCAGCATTTGTGTGTTGAGAGGCTAAAAGCATGGATGCTGCTTTCACATCCCAAAGGACCCACTTTACATAACCTGTGATGTCCTTGATTACAAAACAAATTCAGAAACCACATTACATAGAAGACAACCGCTGTAACTCGCAAATGTTTCTGTCGAAATATGGTAAAACTCTTGAAGTAGGGATGCCCCAATACGGATCAGGTCGATACAGACTCAATTAGTTGGATTTTGTCATTTTGACTTAAGAGTCAGCAGAAAGCTGCCAACAAAGCCATTTGGCATCTCTTGCTACCTATCAGTGGTTAACTTTCCATGTTAGAAATAATCAAATGTAAGCGCATGGTCCTTTTTAGTTTTGTCTGTTTGTTGTGGGATTGGCTGTTAATGACATGACACAGCAGTGCCTACTGACCATGTTTAAAACATTTTAAAGTGAAAAACAAGGCTTGCTTTGCTGGTCCTAAGTGTTAAGTTAATAGGTTGTGTTGGCTGGTATACTCCAAAAATGGCTGACTTGCTGCTGATGACGTCAAAATACTATCCCCTGTTGTGTTAAATGGGGCCTATCTATTCAACTATGTTATATACTGAATTTACCAATCCTGACCATTTTTTTCAGAACTTCCTGTTCATTTGGAAGATATTCATTTTCATCAAGTTGTTGGTGCATAAAATATTGTTTTCATATTTAATTTAACAAATCAGTAATACACTTTGTATTTATGTGTTACCTTTAGGTTTGCAAAGTTAGCAAAGCAATGTTTAAGCCAGGCCTGATTTTATTTTAAACATGAAACAAGGATCCCCGTAACTTCCACACAGTAAGGCATACAGTTTATTAATCTAACACCAGTATCAGTTTGGTGGTCAAAGCCCAAGTATCAGTATGCAGGCTAAAAAAAAGTTGGATCAGTGCATCCATTTTTAAAATGTGACCAACTTCAAGTTCATCCAATGCTAGAAGGCTGACACGTAACAGCAAGTCTTCTAAGAAGCTTTAACATCCATAAAGCACCCTAGATAATCCAGAGTTTTGTTCCATTTCGGGTTGCAACATCACAGCATCAATTAACTGGCTGTCGTCAGTGCATAAGCAGCACGAAGGCAATTAGAAAAGGACTATTATGTGGATATCAACAGTCACTCACTTGTTTCTCTCAAAGTTGAATACAAAAACCGATTGCAAGATGCGCTATGAGAGGAAAACCAGTTACAGTTCAGCCTTAAGAAACGATAAAAACAAAAGGTTTGACAGGTTTCTGCATTCTGTCTGTGGCATGCCTGACAGAAATGAACCATGTCCTTGTCTTCCTTTCTTTCTGTATACACAACATCTTTCCCACATGGCAATTGGGGTTCTGTGTGTTTCTAACGCTATTTTGTAAACACAACAGGGGCCATACTGGAGAGTTAGCTTAATTTACCTTCCAGTCCACATAAAACAAACATGGAGAGAGCAAGCAGCGTTAGGAGAAAAGCCATGGCCCGACAACTTAAAGGAGAGGTCATGATTGCTGGAGAACAACTCAGGTATGAAGAGAGAAAGAGGTGGTGCTGGAGTGGATGTATGACATGTCTTTGGTCAGGTTTATGGGGGATTCAAAGTGTTAGGTCAAACATATGGCTGATTAATTTCAAGGTTGAGGCTACACGATGGAAAACTGATCAAGGACCGACGCTACCACCTTCGCACGTATCCAAACTGCTTTGTGGCACAGGAACTTATAGACTGGCTGGTGAGCCATAAGGAAGCTCCGGATCGAGCGACAGCCGTCTGCCTCATGCAGCACCTCATGGATCATGACATCATTCACCACGGTAATAATGAATTGAAAGGGGATATATGAAGACCTTCTCTGAATTAATGTTTTTCTATTGAAGTTTTATAAAAAGACAGACTTATTTCAAAACTTATCCAATGGAGCAGATGTGGCTCAGGGGAGCTAACCAATTTAGATGGTCAATGGTTTGATCCCCAGCCCCTGCAGCTGACATGTTGAGCTTTCCTTGAGCAAGATACTTAACCCACATTTACTCTCGTAGGCATGTTTATGGTATTAAAGTTTACTTAAATTGCTTTGGATCATCAGTAAAGTGACATGTAATGTGATTTGAAACTGTATGTTTTCTTTTCATAGTTTGTGATAAGAGGTCAGTATTGAAGGATGCCAAACTACTGTACCGTTTCCGGAAGGATGACGGCACCTTTCCCTTCAATACGGAGGTGAAAATCTTCATGCGAGGACAACAACTTTTTGAACAGTAAGAGCTACAGTTCGTTTTGGTGCTGGGATACTTTTCTTTGACCTAAGAGTGTACTAGTTGGGATCCCAAATTGGTAACTTTGAAATGCTATATCCAGCATTTCCATGACAAATCTACTTAGGGTTTTTGTGTCTCTTTCTCAAGTCTCATAGGGGACAAGGACTCCATTCTGCAGTTGAGAGTGGAGCATGGCGTGGCCTATCAGCGCTCCTTTCCTGGCTGCCAGTTGATTGACTGGCTCCTTCAGAACATGGAGGCAGAAAGCCGGCGTCAGGCCCTGGATCTGTGCCGCATATTGCAGGAGCATGGCATCATTCAGCACGGTGAGGGGAGTCTTTACTTACCCTTTGATGTATAGCAACAGGACTGTGAGCTGCTGCTGGCAGTGGGTAGGGCTGGCACTTTTTAAAATCTGAAGAAAAAACCCTCATGGAGTTTTCTTTTTAAATCCCATACATTTTAAAAACGTTTTGTTTTGTGTCTTTCTCTCTGTCCCTTTCCCACCACTAGTGACAAAGAAGTATGATTTCTTTGACAGTGGACTGCTGTATCAGTTCTGCATCAATTTTTGTCGCAGGCGCCACCTATCTGAACTGTTGAGTGAAAGTGAAGAGGACGACGAAGATGTGGTGATATTGACACAAGAGGACAACCATCTTGAAAGTCCATTTGTTTTGCACAAAAGCCATCCTCAAGAGGGCAGTAGTGCTTTCCAGTCAGGTAAAAACTTATCTCTTTCCATTTTTGCACAATTTTTTGCCTATTTTATAAACTTTGAATACTAATTATCGAATATAAAAGTCACTACTAATTAACTACGGTGGGGTCAGGTAAATATCTGGAACAGGCTACCAGTGGGCGTCGACGCAGCTTGACTCAGCTTCACTCTGCTGGATTTCCACCCTTTGTCCAGCTCAATTCAACTTCAGTAATATGTAATCCTAAATCAGGCAAGTGTGTAATTAATATTCATGTGTCAAGTAAATGAAATGTTCTATTGAGGTCCAAAACTGGAAATGGTGAATGTTCTTGATTTGTTTGTAAAACTTTTTCCAGTGCTTAGTAGAAGTTATACATCTGAAGAGCTATTGGCACCTGGTGCGCCTTTCATGAAGAAAGTGTTGACGGTGAGTTTGTTATAACTTTTTGGATTTTTAAGAGCTAACATTGGAGGCATCTCTGGTGTGTAAACAGCATTATTCCTGTATCAACTTAACAACAATACTCCTAAATTAAGTGGAGAATTAAATCACTTCAAAGTTGCCTATAGGAACAAGATGTAATGCATTTTTGAGAGATTATTCTTCCATGTGGAATAATAATGTTGTTTCTTAATATTGATACAATATAATCCATTTAATTACTGCACAAAGTAATGTCACTCACCTTCATCACAGGTGATAGGAGATGACCTGGCCTGGGGCTTTGTTGTCAGGGGCATGGCTCCCTGTTATGTGCAGGCTGTTGACCCTGGAAGCCCTGCAGCCGCTGCTGGAGTTAAGGTTAGATATATGTTTCACACATGGCACAGAAAATGGTAAAATACCCTCAAAGGAATTTGTAAAACATCACATATTTGACTCTTAAGACCTGTGTACTTCACATTATCTTCTTTAGGTGCGGCAGTTTTTGTGCCAGGTGAATGGACAGTGTGTTCTCTACCTGGACTACAGGACAGTCTCCAGGCTGGTGATGACAGGGCCTCGCACCGTTGTACTGGAAGTTATGGAACCACTGGAATGACAACATATTTCTGGTTTCAGACACAACTGCTCTGTTGGAAATGGAGGATCATTTTGTAAAGTTTATTTTTCCCAATTGCAGACTAGTACGGGCAGAGTTCTTATCTACATTGTCTGGGGTCGGGGTTGGAATCACTGAACATGGTTATGGTCGCAGCAAGAGTTAAACTCAATGATTGTGTGTCTATAGTGTTCTCATGAATTCATGAGCAATACATGTTTGCTTTGTATGACTGAAAATCTGAGGTGGAAAAAGTACTCAGATCTTAAATATTTAAGTAAAAGTAGAAATACCAGTGTAAAAACTCTGTTACAAGTAAAAGTCCTGCAATCAGAATGTTTTCACAAGAAAGTACAAAAGTATTGGCATCAAAATATACTTAAGTAACAATGGTACAAGTGCTCATTTTGCAGATTGGCCCATATACAAATATTTTCTGAAAATTGTTATTGATGCATTAAAGTATTATCAAAGCTCGTTAATGTGCAGCTAATCTTAATGACTTTCTATGCTGCAGGGTAGCTTGTGAATTTACTCCAGGTGTAACTAAAGTCTTATTTAATTGTTGTTTACATTTCTCACCCTTATTCCTAATCTGAAAAGTAACTAAAATCCTAAAACATATGCAGTAAAAGTAAAAGTACACTAAATAGGGCCTAGGCCTACCTTTAATTTGTATTGGGGTAGAGGTACAAAGTAGCAAGAAATGGGAAAAAGTGCCTAGAAATGGAACTAAAGTACAGTAGGCCTACTTGAGTAAATCTACGAAGTTACTTTACACCAATGCTGAAAATATTTTTTTTTACCAAAACAACCACAATAGACCAACTTTTACCCATCCAACCAGCGCCTGCCCAGCTCCCTTCTACGACTTCCGTCTTCTTATCGTCGCCATTTTCGACTGAGAGTTGGCTTGTTTGTAATGGATAGCGTTAGCTAGCAGGCTAGCCTGACCACCAGATCAAACACAAGACTAACTTGCCTTAGCCAGAGAACTGGGCGGTCCTGACAGTTATTCTTGTATATTGTTTTCATTTGATGTGCACCCCTCTGTCCTGCCCTTCCCTCCTCAAGCTAAGTTGGCTAACTGTAGCTGATACAGCTAACAGACTAGCTTAGTGAGCTAGCTGTGGAGCATCAGCACCGGCTCAGAGGAGAGCGAACATCACCTCATCTGCACGTCCCGATCAGCCGATCAACTTCTTTGTTGGTCCTTTATGTATTGAGGCAACCGGCAATAGCTAGCCTACAGTCGTATCCTAAGGTGAGTAAATATGTGATTGAATTGACAGTTTAAATTAAGAAATAAATAACGCTAACCGGCTATGGAACGCTAGCTTAGCTAAGTAAACCTACGGACATACGCGGGCAACAGAGCTAATGTTGGCTAACCAACTAGCGCTAGCACAGAAAGCTAACAACATGTGGTGTAACTCTGATTACATAATAAATAACGCATCAAATCAGGGACATTTCACTCCTTGTGACTCATTAACGATGTCTTTATACTATATATAACATCTGTATTTACTATGTATTACATATGAATGTAACCACATATTCATAAACCCTGCACCGTATACGTATATGCTTCTAAATCGGCATCTGATACAAATATATTTATTTATTTATTTATACATTATTTACATTACTACAGCATTGTTCTGTTATGTGAATTAATTGGAAACTCATGCACTTTATCACTCTTTGCACTTTCTGGTTGGATGCAAACTGCATTTCTTTGTACTCAGTGAAATGACAATAAAGTTGAATCTCATGTAATCTACTCCACTAAAATTTGAATATTTTACTTTTTGCTCCACAATTTTTTTTTTACAAATATAGTTACTAGTTACTTTCCAGATTCAGATTACTAGCTAAAATTAAATATAATAAATTAGAACATAAACTATGATTTATATCATGTTAGGTTTAAATATCCAGCATTAAAAGTAGCTGCACCATGCCAATACTTTTATACATTTGTACTTTTACTTAAGATTTTTACTGCAGGGCTTTTTAATTGTAACAGTACATTTGTTGTACTGTATTAATTCTACTTTTACTTAACTAAAATATACTAGTACTAATTCCTCCCTTGAATAAAATGTAAGTTTGCCTCAAACTAATGAGCTGTTAATTTGATTTCAGGAGAGATGTATCAACTTCCAGTGAATAACCTTGCAAGGCTCAGGAAAGCTAGGAAACATGTGAAAAGAGCACTTGGCGACATTGGACTAGAGTACTGTAAGGAGGCAGCAGAGGTGAGTCTATTTTATTTGCATTAAAGTTAAAGCTTATTTATCTTTTTCATTCTTGTTTAAACATAGTTATAAGTGTGTGTAGGTGTGTATCTAAACCTACCGGTCTGGCTGATAATTACAAAATATTGTATGCAATCAAATGTGCCTGATTTAATATGAACTAATCCTTATTGTGTACGATAACAATCCTAAATCTTTCCACAGGAGTTTAAAGAGTTTTGCCCTGATGAGCAATATGTACAGGCCAGTCTTTGCCTTAATATCTGCTCATGGGATCCATCATATTCTAAAACACAGGTAAAAGTGATTTCTGTGTCCAAGGCCTTTTAACATTCTTATGCACAAATAACTATTTTTGTCTTAATACCATTGTTTTTTCCCCTGATGTTTTATAGGAATACAGATCGAAGCCATTCTGCTGCACGGAGTGCCCGTTTTCCTCCAAGTACTACTCGGGCTACAAAAATCACTTCCGCAATGTACACAGAAAAATCTTTGATGGTAAAATTCAGCTCAACTGTCCTTACTGCTCATTCGCTGCAAGCAAAAAGACATTGGAGACTCATGTTAAAATATTCCACATACCCAAAGCAGCACAGCAAAGTTATGGGAACCCACAGGGAGCTGTGCTGGGAAAGAACAACAAAGTGCAAATTGATAGGGTGAGACAGGGAGATGGTGTGGAGAAAGCAATGTACTTTTGCAAAAAGTGCACGTTTCGGGACACTCTTTACAATGTTGTGAGACGGCACATCTACAGGGAACATTTTCAGCACATTGTGTCACCATATCTTGGTATGGTTTCCGATTCATCTGTCAAAAAAGGTGCTAATTCTGTCAATGGCAACAACATCCTCTGTAAAGGCTGCCCGTTTACCACTCGTAGTTATGAAGCTTTAGTGCAGCATGTTGTAGAGTACCACGAGCGCATTGGTGCTCAAGTAACAACTATGATTGGACATGCTAATGTTATTGTCTCCAGGCCTCAATCCTTGCCAGCTGCTTCTCAGAAGTCCCCTGTGATCATTAGGGGCCAAACACTTAGAATTGAACCAATGGCACAATCAGTGATTGGCTATTTAAAGCCAATGGCCCCTGCTGTTAAAAGTCAGTACTCCATCGCATCCGGCAAGGTGCGTATCACACTTCCTGGGAATAGCAATGTGGCTGAAAATAATGCTGGTGTAAACACATCGCAGACACAGAAGTGGAAGATATGTACAGTTTGCAATGAGCTCTTTCCTGAAAACCTCTACAGTGCTCATTTTGAGAATGCACACAAGGCAAAGAAAGTATGGGCACTGGCCAAGTACATCATGAAAATCCACAACTTCACCAGCAAGTGTCTGCTTTGCAACCGCTATCTGCCCAGTGACACACTGCTTAACCACATGCTAATCCACGGGCTCACCTGTCCGCAGTGCCACGCTGCTTTCCACAATGTTGAGAAGATCATTGAACACGTCGGCCAGGCTCATCCTGATGACTTTGTTGGACCCCCAGGTGCATCACCTCTAACTTTTGATCTCACCATTAAACAAGATAAGTCCATAAACGTACAGCTTGTTGTGCTCACGTTCAACATGAAGGAATCGAGTAATGGTCAAGATCCGTCTGCTCAGAAAGTTTCAAGGCTGGCCAAGCTAACTAATCCGAGAATGATTGAAAAGAAAAGTGAACAACTTGTTCGAAACTTTGCCGGACAGGGCAAGAAGACTGAGGTCGGGAAGACTTTGTGTCCGCTCTGTTTCACCATCCTCAAAGGTCCCATCTCCGAGGCTTTGGCCATGCATCTGAGAGAGCGACACCAAGTGCTCCAAACAATGCATCCTGTTGAAAGAAAGATGACATACAAGTGCATTCATTGCCTGGGTGTGTACACCAGTAACATGGTGGCTTCCACAATCACGCTGCATCTTGTGCAGTGCAGAGCTGTTGGTAGGAACCAGGCAAGCCAAGGCTTCAAGTCCGCCTTGACGCTCAACTCCTCCGGGGCTGGCTTCCTCAAGAGGCAGCCACCAACTCAGGCTTCAACCGACCCCAAGAAGATGAAACTGAGCAAGGAGTCAAATATTTCCTCCACAACTGTTGGAAATCAGTCCATACTTGACGGACTCGCTCTGGATCCTGGAAGCTACGAGCACAAGACTTACGAGGCCCGGAAAGATTTTCTGACGGCCTACTTCAACCAGCGACCATACCTCTCTACTTGGGAAGAGGAGACGCTGTCTGCAAGTCTGTGGCTCTGGAAATCTGACATTGCTAGTCACTTCGCAAACAAGCGAAGGATGTGCGAAAGACACTGCGAGGCCAAGAAGCTGTCTGTCCTGCTCGGCTTTGACATGCACGCTGTAAAGAAAGTTAAGCATGACTTGGAGTTTGTGGAAAGCACGATTACTGGCACCTTCACGGGGAGATCTGGAGGCCTCAAGTCTGGTACTCCAAGCACAGACCAAAACAAGCAGAGTGAGACACTAAAATGTACCTTAAAACTCAGTACATGCACAGAGACTATTTCCATTGACTCAGACAGTGAAACAGAAACAGTAGATAAACCTACTGAGAATGGAAATGTTGACACTAACCAAGATGAGAATGGAAATGTTGACTCTAACCAAGATGAGAATGGAGATGTAGACTCTAACCAAGATGAGAATGGAGATGTTGACACTAACCAAGATGAGAATGGAGATGTTGACTCTAACCAAGATGAGAATGGAGATGTTGACTCTAACCAAGATGAGAATGGAGATGTTGACACCAGCCAAGATGAAAATGGAAATGTTGACTCTAACCAAGATGAAAATGGAGATGTTGACACTAACCAAGATGAGAATGTACCATCTGAGGAGCCAGCAAACCTGACAGAAGAGACTGAACCTTTGAACACTGACGACCCCTCTAGTGAAAAGGAAAGCTCTTTGCCAGATGAGAAAGCAAATGCTTTGATGACTTTGTGTTAGTGTCGCTGCTTAGAAGTGTGCCTTGTAAACAGTATTCAAGGCAAACAAAAAGAACAGGTCTGAAGATGGTTACTAATCACAAATATTTGGTCAAATGGCATGAGTGACTAAAATGAAACATTTTGATTTTGGGTGGGGGGGAATGACATATAGTGCATAAATATATGACATATGTAATAGACATTGTATATATTTTAGCCATTATTCTTTTGATAGTTTCTTCCTATGTTATTCACCTTAACTGTCCCAAGATTGGTTAAATGATTATTCAAACTTCCCCTCTTACATATTTTCGTTGTTGGGACAAAAAACGGTATCATATTGTTATTTCACATTTAGAACATGTAGGATATGCTAAATGCTCATGTACATGTTTTAATAAATATGTTTGTTAAATAAAAACATTTGAAGTCTGTTACAATTTTTGATTCAGGTCTTATGGAAATAGATATTTTCTTATGTATAGAATGAAGGTTTAATGTAGTTATGTCTATTGTCAATCGGAGAAAAAAAAATATTTGGATTTTGTTTAGTGTGTACTCAAATGTAAAGAAAGTGATATAAAAAGGATTGTAAAAAAAGAGACAATTTGTTGTAAGTAAATGTAGGTTAAGTGCATGTTGTCAACTAGAGCTCATATGTTACTGAACTTTTAATTCACAGCATTAATCATAAATGAACAAGAACACGTTTTTTTTACAACAAGAACTAAGGACAGAAGATTTTAAGGAAAAATCTCCCCAGCTTTTGTCTTTGTCATGACTTTAATTATAATTGACATGTTTTTTTGGTATGATAATGCTGAATCAGGTTTGGGGTCTATCCATGTCTTCTCAGAGGTGGAAGAAGTACTCAGATTGTGTACTTAAGTAAAGTAGAAGTACCAGAGTGTAGGAATACTAAGTTACAAGTCAAAGTCCTGCATTCAGAATATTACTCAAGTAAAAGTATTAGCATCAAAATATACTTAAAGTACCCGAAGTAAAAGTACTCATTGCAGGGTAGCTTGTTAATGTACTCCAGGGGTGTAACTAAAATCTTGATTGTATTTTATTATATTTCACATCATTAATCAAAATAACTAAATCAATGTCGGAGTAGTCTGTGGTATTCTGTACAAAGCAGCAAAACATTGAAATACTCAGGTAAAGTACAAGTCTCTCAAAATGTTAGTTAATTTAAGTACAGGCGTAAACGTAGTAAGTTACTTTACACCACTGCTCTTTCTGGAGAAGGAAATGACGAACATTTTCTCCAGGAAAGAAACGTAAATGCTTTTCCAATAAATGTATTTCAACGGGCCCCTTAATTTCCGGTCTTTCTCAGACGCTGATTGGTCCAGCGGCCGAAGGAGGCGGGACTTCTGGCTGTACAGTAGCCGAATTGGCCAACCGCCAGCGTGCATCATAGTCCAGGCCATAGTGTGGAGCTGCAAAAATGTCCATAGTCTGTTTCTATTCACAACTACAGCTTTTAGTAAGTCCATAGCTGCACTCTGAAAGGGAAAACAACCTTTTTAGCAGTTGTAAGTATAACTGTCAAATTATGATTACCTCATATCCTTCCCGTGAATGTAGTTTGTGGTCGGTTTTAGATGCGTTTACTAAATATAAACAGCTAGTTAGCACGTTAAGCTAAAACTAGTTATATCTACGTGACGTGTAACTAAAGCTGTCAAGGTGGCAGGTTGACACATATATGTCTTCATGTACATCGTAATTGTTTAATGCTGTTGTATTTCCTAACGTTGAGCTTGTGAGGGTGCTTTGTTTTGATTATTTTTGTTAGCTTCAAATGTTTGCGACAATATGTATGAAACGATGTTTCATACATATTTTCTGCCATTCCAGACACCCATTAGTTTGAATTCATATAATAACAAAAGTGAAAGATATCAGCAGATTGCTTAACCGTACAGTCAACATGTTCACTTTATTGTGTGCTAATGCAGAGCAAATACTTTGTATTCATCTGCAAGTATTAATCAGATATGACAATGTGACTGAATGTCATGCCTGATGTTTTCTGTGATGAATTACACAAGTCTTGAATGTTTTATGAGTTACATATTCATGTCGTACAGTAATGAATGGAAACCAACGGGTGCTAAAACACTTTAAAACGTTGCTGAATGTACCTATAGGTGGAAGTTTGTACTTAAGTAAACGTAGAAGTACCAGAGTCTAAAATACTCTGTTAAAAGTGAAAGTCCTGCATTCAAAATGTTACTCTAGTCAAAGTACAAAAGTATTTTGTAAAAGTGCATGTTTTGATTATATTTATTGATGCATTAATGTGTTTATCAAAGCTGGCTAAGGTGCAGCTAGTTTTTACAGTTGTATTTATTCCTGGGTGGTTTTTTGAATTGAGTCCAGGTGTAACTAAAGTCTTATTTAACTGTTGATTATGTTTTATATAATTTATCCTGCAAAGTAACCTAAGGTTTTAAAAATGTAGTGGAATACAACTACAATATTTGCCTCTGAATTGTAGTGGGGTAGAAGTACAAAGTAGCCAAAAAAACTTTCAATATTCAAGTAAAGTACAATACCTCCAAATTGTACTTGAGTGCATTACTTGAATTAAAGTACTTAGTTACTTTGCACCACTGCATGGACTTCACTCTCCTCTCTGTATGCTTCCAGGCTGCATCATAAAGAGAAGACGCTCTGATGTGACGGCGCACAGACTGAGAGGAATGGCAGGAGAAACCATGGGGTTTGATTAGCCTGTCTGTGTGTTGGACGATCACTCTGTGGAAATCATGTCGCACAGGAACAGAGAGCTGGTGGAGTTCTTTGTGAGCTACAAGCTGTCTCTGAGGAACTACCCATGCTCTCTGCTGAGGACAGAGGACGCTGGCAGGAGGACTGAGGGAGAAAAGGCCAGCTCGGCCGCCAGCAACGGCTCGGCGGTCAACGGGGGCGGCCAGCCTGGGACGGCGTCACCCCCCCCGGGTGATATGGAGCTGGTCAAGGAGGCTCTGAGGGACTCGGCCAATGAGTTTGAACTGCGCTTCACGCAAGCGTTTAGTGACCTCTCCTCGCAGCTCGACATCACTCCTGACACAGCCTACCACAGCTTTAAGAGCGTGATGGACGAGGTGTTCAGGGACGGGGTCAACTGGGGACGTGTGGTGGGCCTGTTTGCATTCGGCGGCGTGCTGTGTGTGGAGTGTGTGGAGAAGGGTATGAGCGAGCTGGTGTCCCGCATCGCAGACTGGATGACCATGTACCTGGACGAGAACATCAGTCCGTGGATCCAGAGCCAGGGAGGATGGGTGAGTCAGCAGGGAGGAAGGGAGTCAACATGCAGGTTTATTAATGGCACTGTGACTGAGTCTATCCAAAACAGATAATGAGTGGCACACAGTGAGGTAAAAGTGTGGGAATAAAAACAGCAAATCAATACTCGGTATCAGCAGATCGCCTTTGTAGGCATATCAAGAAAACTACTTTTGTTTGAAGATATATTGTCCAAGAAATCCGTTTACTGAATTCTATTATTTTTATATTACTCCCAAGTTTAATCAGTGCATCCCTCACTGTGTCTAGTGATTTAAAAAAGCAATAACACAAGAAAAATAATCAGATTTTGGTATCGGAAACTCTCTGCCTTGAGGCTCTATATCCAGTCAGCTTTGAGTCACAGCAATTATTCCAAGGAGTGGCCAGAAAAATATCAATTATCTAAACACTTCTCCGACCACTCCTGCAGCATGGAGCACTTTTGTGCCATTTGTGCACTCATGCCTCATTATATTATTTATGAAAACATCTGAAAGGTACTTTTATTAACCAGTATTTAAAAATATCAACAAACATTTGTTATCATCTCTCTTCTTGTTGTCATCTGCAAACAAAAACAGGTATATTAAACTCCAACAACTTTCAATGTCTGGCGAATTATAAATGTCTTTCTTTCCTCATTAATATATTAGTGACAACACATCAAAATACAGCAAATACATGTCTATTAGAAAAACAAACAAATACCCTAAATACACACACACACACACACACACACACACACACACACACACACACACACACACACACATTAAGTAACTCAATATACAAAAAAGCACTAAATACAAAAAAGCCAAATGACATGTCTCATTTATTGCAATTTTTAGGTCATCAATTTTAAAGTTGCAATTACATACATGTTGTTCATAGGTGCAAAAGTAATATTTTAACCCCAAACTGTAGATTTTCTGTGAAGTAATCCTTGATATGAGCAGGTACGAATCTAGGCATTGTCTAAATCCTCTTTCTGTTTTCCAGGACTGCTTTGCTGAGATTTTCGGGCAGGACGGCGCTGCAGAAGTGAGGCGATCTCAGGAGAGGATGAGAAGATGGCTGCTGGCTGGAGTGGCGCTGCTGATGGGAGTGCTGGTCGTTGTGGTCGTCACTAAGAAACGGTGAATGTGCTTTATCGTGGCACCCCCCTGTGTATTGCAACGCCAACAAAAAGTAAAAAAGGAAATAGTTGATGTTTACAAAAAGCCCAGTCTGCTTGTGCACTGACAGAATGTGGATTGGCTGACAGCAGTTTGCGGGAGTCTCTATAAAATGTAGCTTTGTGAGCCGTAACACCTCTCACCCCACTTTGTCCTGTAACTTTTATTATTTTAAACACACGGCCAAGACTTTCAGTTGTTAAAGGGTGTTAACGTCCAGACTGGAAGTGCTTTAAATGATAAGCTAAGTGAAATAGATTCAGCTGGTTTGATGAGACTGTTTATTTTATTTTTCCTTTGTGCATTTTCCAAGGACCAAACTTTTATTACTTACAAACTGACAGATAGAATATACGTTATACTTCCTCTTCACTGTGTAATGCTCAGCTCCTTTGTTGGCTGTACTGGAGTGTTAGGCATGCTTCAAAAAATAAATATATTTATGTTTTTCTTGTGTCTTTTTTGTTTGTTGTGTAGGTGAATTAGTAAACCGTTAGTTGATAGACAGAAAAATAATCCCTATTTTGATCATTGATTAAGTAATAACCTGCAGATTCTTTTCTGTTCAGTTTGATATTAAAATGCCTTTATTTTAGTTTCAGACTGAGAAAAACAACACATTCAAAGACATCACCTCAGAATTTAAGCAACAACTGGGATGGACCATTTTTTGCATTTCCAAAAGACTACAAATCTCACATCTCAGAATTATTCAGCGAAATTTGTAGAAGGAAATAAAACTCTAATGCAATAAAATGACATCATCGTCTCCCAAATAATCTCCTCTTTTGGTGCAGAGAAAGATATTTATATCTACATACATACCAAAAATGTTATGTTTACATTCTCTGTTTCTATGTTTTACATGCCTAGGGGGCTCCAAAGATAATTCTCCTGCTTCGGCCTGACAGGAAAATGTATTTTATTCTAATCAAGAGCAGATGTGATTTTGTGAATCTTTTAGAAGATTTAACACAATTCATATTCAACATAGATTAAAAAAATGTAATGCCCGCCCACTGAATAAAAATGTATCAGATTATATACCAATATTCTGATATAGACATCAGTGAATACATCACTTGTTAAGTACAGCAATCATAAAATCATTAATTTTTTCATAAACAGTATCTAAAATATTTCTGATACATGAAAGGATAGATCAAATATCTTTAATGAGGGAATCCTCTTTAAATGTCTTTTACCCATAGCCTGTATAAATAAAGCTTTTACCAGATTAATTCAACACATATTCTTTTGTATTACGTGACACGATTGTCGTTGTTGAAGCAAATCAAGAACCTTCACCTAAAGCAGGGGTTCCCAAACTTTTCAGCCCGCGACCCCAAAAATAACAGTGCCAGAGACTGGTGACCCCCTGTCGAAGGGGGGGTGGGCGGGGGCTAGTGAATTAATTTCAGTTTTCCGCACTCTCGCGGGAATATCTCCGCAATGGAGCGGGCTTAAGTTTCAGTGCTGTCCAGCTGAGGC
>NW_011342699.1:255759-256009 GCF_000735185.1 Notothenia coriiceps | reverse complement strand
AATGCCAGCCCAGAGACGTATGTCTGCCGCCGGGTTGTTTGTACCATTTTCAGGCGATTTGTAATCTGTTCTAGAAAAACGATGTGTTTTTTAGGATTTCAAGAAGCATATAGAACAAACAATGGATGTATTTTATGAGCATTTATCCACACTGAAAGTAGATTTAGATGTGTTAGGAGTGAGATAGAGATTATTATCTAATATATGCATCTGATGAAGCATTGCATGAAGTCTGCTGATGATCAGAGGC
>NW_011342699.1:243533-255541 GCF_000735185.1 Notothenia coriiceps | reverse complement strand
GCTGTCTGAAAACGGCTACCATCATTCCTGTCCCCAAAAAGACACCAGTCAGAGAGCTCAACGACTACAGGCCCATAGCCCTAACATCGGCGGTGATGAAATGTTTCGAAAGACTGATAGCCGACTACATGAAAGCCAGCCTCCCACCCTCCCTCGACCCTCATCAATTCGCCTATAGAGCCAACAGATCCACGGATGATGCCATCGCCACGGTCCTTCACACAGCTGTGAGCCACCTAGAAGGCCCAGGCAACTATATAAGGATGCTGTTTGTCGATTTTAGCTCAGATTTTAACACCATCATACCTGACATACTAGTGGAAAAACTGTCAAGCCTAGGTTTCCCCTCCATCTTATGCGCCTGGATGAATAATTTCNTTTATACATTTAAAAAAAAAAATATTATTAATAATAACGTTTGCATAGAAATTTTCAGGGGCGGACTAGCCATCTGTATAATTTCCCCGCAACGAGGCTCCCCCGAGCCTCGTTGCGGGGAAATTATACAGATGGCTAGTCCGCCCCTGAAAATTTCTATGCAAACGTTATTATTAATAATATTTTTTTTTTTAAATGTATAAAAAAAGTTAATCAATTTTTTTTTATACATTTTTTATTTTTTTTTTCATTTTTATTTCTAATCATCTCGCGACCCCCACTTTGGCAACCCCTGACCTAAAGTATGACATTTAGAGCATCTTCAAGAAGTAATGTTATTGTGTGCATTCTTGATGTAACCCACTGTGTCTAAAATGTAATCATATTCAGCTCAATATGCTATCATGATATGAGCCATCAATGAACATGACAACACACGCACACATAAAAGAGTGTGTTATCTCCAAACTGCAGTGTGTGGAGTTGGACATCCTGTGTCAGTTGGTGAGAAAGTGGAGCTGCAGTGTTGTCTCCTTCCCTTCAGGGGGCGCACATGCACCACATGTTTCAAAAGAAGCATGCTGTACAGTAAGCTGAGGTAGTTGCATTCAAATCTATATTATAACATAGTAGTGTTGACATGTGTTCTGTTATTCAGACATGCCTCTGTTTCCCCTTTCAGAAAGACTGCTGTTGGATATGACTCTCAAACACATCATGATTATATCCAAGGTTGGTTATGATCTATTTAATAGTCTCCCAACGTATCAAAGATAATAAAAGCTCTTGATAAAAGCATCCATGTTATAGTAGTTTCCACAAACAGGCTGAAGGGAGAGCAGTCATACCCTTCAGAAGCAGAGGAGCGCTAACGGACGGCCTTGTGAGTGAACTTGGCGGCCTGTGGTTCCTAATCTTTCCCCGTCATTTGTTGCCATTTCCCCAGAGCAGAGCTGGCGGTCACAGCAGCAGATAAACAGCAGATAGAGACAGTTCATTTTATTATTTCATGTCTTCTCTTTTACAATGTATTGTGTTTCTTGTGAAGGTTTCACCATTTTCTTTCTTGGGCTCACTATAGTTTGAATGTTTCACTAGCAAGAGAAACTTTTCATATTATTACGAATTATTTGATTTATAAGACATTTTAATCTGAATGATATGCACTCTTAACACTAGAAAACGTATGATCCCCCAAAATGTATCTATGAAAAACAGAAACTGAAAATGATTCTTCCTCTAAGACTAGTTGAAAGAAAACAAACAAAATACAAATGTGTCTATGAGCTTCTGCAGATTTCTCCTAAATTATACAATAACAATATTCAAATACTTTTCTCTTATCTAATTTTTACGTAGTTTTCTCTTGTCTCACAGATTCAATATATTACATGTCTAATATATGTAATATTTAATGTGAAGCGCTAAAATAAATACAATTAATTATTAATAAAATGGAAAAATCAAATAAGTATTTACACTTAAACACTTATTTAGATAAGACAAAGCCTTGTTTAGAAATTAAATAGGACACTTTAGAAAACTTGCAATCGAAAAAGTAATTATCTTAGTGAAAGATATGAACTGGGGAAGTTGCATGATGATGTGTCAGTACAATATTCACCTGTAGTGATTTAGGGTCAACTTTGGGCACATTTGATAAGTACAATCAAATAGGACACCCCTCGTTTCACCCTGTTACATCACATGACATCAATACATTAACTTCCCATCCCCACAGCCCAGAGGGAATCATGGGAAATATGCATGACAACACTTATGTTGGTTAGTGGACTGTTCATGAAACTATGCTGCACTAGAAATGATCACAAGTTAGACGTTTGGTAATGAACTCGTACAAATGCTGATCGTCAAGATATTTTGATGATGATTTGGTGTGTGTGTGTGTGTGTGTGTGTGTGTGTGTGTGTGTGTGTGTGTGTGTGTGTGTGTGTGTGTGTGTGTGTGTGTGTGTGTGTGATGAGTGGGTGTCGGGCCCAGATGTTCGCAGGGCCGTGCATGAATGCAAGTCTTATTTCTTCTTGAGGTCTGCAGTGAAGCGTGTACACATTTGCTGAATATGAAAACACTCAGTGTGTGTCCACAGATTATGAAACACAACCGAGAGTTCATCTGACCCGAACATGACTCGTTTATTTTGAAACAGTGAGGGAAAGTAAATCTATATGCTTTCTTTTATAACATCTTCCTTAAAACCAATGAAGATAGCTATCTGTAAACGAGTTAATTCGACCTTGCAGTCCTTCATGTGCCTGCAGATAAAACCAAATGATTTATTGCAACTGGTATCATGTCCTAACACCTAAAGAGGACAGGGTGCTCCTTGCTGTCTAACCGTCAGGGAGTGTGAGGGTGGTGTTGCCAGCAGCAGGTGGATGTTGGGGGTCTGTGGCCTCAGTGATAACCTATCAGTCATCTCACAGAGCTCAGCGGCAACCCCAGCCCTGCAGCACAACACAACACAACACACTGCACTTATGCATTTGAAATACACTGCATTACTGAGGAGATGGTATAAAAGGACAAGAAATGTTACATGTTTCTTTGCATTTATGGATTTACAGTTATTTTATGTTGCAAAATCCTGTGAAAAAGCATGCACTATGTAGTGTAATCTAATCATACTGTAAGACATGCTCAAGTTTGATCAGTGTGATACAGTTATCTCTTTTTATAATAATGGAAACTGGAACCTGAAAGTGTCCTCTAATTACTGCAGGACATTTTTATTTTTTTACTACATTATGTGGTCAAAGTGATGGTGGCTGCTTTTACTCAAATAAAGAATCTAAAAAAAAAAGTCCAATATACTCAAATCCATGTCTTTGGTCTCTAGAAAGTAGCGTTACCACATGATGAAAATACTTTGTAAGTACAAAAAGTTTAGGTACTCATTGTGGAGAGTGGCCATATCATCTCATTAATTAATAATGAGTTCACAATAATGTGTAAGTGTCTGGTGAATGTGGGGCTATTATCACCTAATACGGTGCTGTAATGTTATTATTATTATTATTATTATTATTTTTTTTTTTAAATAATTGAATCTGTAACTTTGTATGTTCTCTCATAGATGTAGTGCAGTGGAAGTATAATGTTAGAATACACGGAAATACTTTACATTAAAATTGTACTTTAGTACAGTTTTTGAGTATTAACTTTCCACTTCTGTGAGGAAGAAACAAAAATGGATTTCAGAATCTGTCATATCATGACACATTGTACTCTCAGAGACCCTCACGAGAGTGGACATTTTATGCATGAAAAATCCCCTAAACAGTAATAGCAAAAGCAAACATGAGAGAGAGAGTGTGTGTGTGTGTGTGTGTGTGTGTGTGTGTGTGTGTGTGTGTGTGTGTGTGTGTGTGTGTGTGTGTGTGTACCTGAAGCTCAGTCACTGATAAACTAAATTTAAAACCCAGGTTAAAGTGTTTAAGCACTTTAGTTTAATGTTCTTCCTTTCCACAGAATGGAGAATTTGCATAAACCCGCTACGCACAATCACTCTGTCAAAGTGCAGCGTGCCTGCACAAAGAGACTTTTATCCACCTGAGCAGAGGAGGACAATGCACCCACACAGGAGAACTTTCTGCGGTCGGGTCACCGCGCTAAACGGATAAAGTGAGAATTCAAATTACATCCAAAACAAAAGCCCTCATAACTCCCAGCTGAATAAGTCACACGGTTTTTATTTTCGAATGTATAGAGTTTCAATATGAATTTATGGATACAAAACAGACACAAAGCTTAATTTCACATCATGAATAATAGAAGATATCAAGCAGTCAAATTAGTATTTACAGCTGATTTAATTCCCTTATCAGTGTGTTGACATGCACAGCAACCTCAGCTGAGTGATTGTATCTGACTTCAAACATAACCTACATGATCAGATAAAAACAAATAAAACACAGTGAATAATAAACAGAAAACTTCACAACCAATGTAGAAAGGTATATACAAATTCACACAAATAACTGGCCAATTGCTCAATATATTACTGCTCCCAGGGGCCTGTTCTACACCATTGTGGGCATCATACCAGTGTTGAGGTGGTGTGTGTATTGAAATGAGTGTGAGGGGTGCAGCGGTTGGGGTGTTGGCATGAGGTGGGGTAAGTGGCTGTAGGAGAGGAGGGAACCGGGGCCGAGGGAGTAGGGCCCGCAGTCGTCCATGGGCTGAGGCCCATCGGAGTACGACTCAAACATGGCCACCTTCTTGCTCTTCTTGTTCTTGTTGGACACCTTCCTGTTGCGTGTCTGGATGCCCTCCTTCTTCATGGCGAGGGGCCGGTTCACCTGGGAGGAGAAACAAATCAAAGGGTCTATTTAAAATATAATTAAAAAAATGTAATGCAGCTCTTTAAAGGGGCCCTATTATACGTTTTGGGTTTTTCCTTTCCTGTAGTTTGGTATATACGTAGGTTTTTGTGCATGTAAATGGTCTGCAAAGGCTAAAATTACAAATGTCTCTCCCACACACTCCCCCCCCCCCCTGCCCGAAACGCCTCCATTGGACTCCTTTGTTTACTTCCTTAACATAGTTACATCACATTGTACGTGATAGGCTAAGGGGCGGGACATCTCTAAGCAGTTGACCAATCAACACAGAGCTGGCAAGCTAACCAATCTGCTATTCAAGTAAGATGTAGTCTGCAGAAAAACAAGGAACAAGACAGAGTTTTATCCAGACGACTGACTCACATTGTGCAGTTTGAAGTAGAGTCCACAGGCGTTACACACAGGCTCACCGCTGGCGTTGCGTCTCCACAGTGTTGTTGTGCTTGTGTGACAGTTGGCACACACTGTACCTGCCCGCTTGCTGACAATCTGGATCACAGAAAATAAAATCAGGGTTTTTAAACTTCTGAGGCAAAGATCAGTAGCCTGTACGTAGAATATTGCATAAATCAGATAATGTGAGTGTGTAGTCAGACACGCGGAAAGGTGTGTTGGTGCATCCTATTGGGTCGTACCAGTCTCTTCTTGGGGCGGATCAGGGGTCTGTTTTGGCCGTTCATCTTGTGGTACAGTCCACAGGCGTTGCACAGGTAGTGGCCCGTACCATCCCGGCGCCACAGAGGGGTGGCTGTGGCTCCACAGTTAACACACTCTCTGGCCTCTGTTCAAAATCACCAATACTCAGTTATTACTCAGTTATGTATTGTAGTAAATGAAAGGGTTAACACAACATGCTTCACATACATTTAAGATATAAACCATGCTTAAAATGAATTAGGCAGTGTTTGGAAGCAGATTCTCCCATATTAATTACCAAGTCTCATAATACAGTATGGGATCATTCATCACATTTAGTCCATTTGTTTTCTTTCTGAAGCTTTCAATCATATCACATGATCTCCATTAGCAGATGGATGTACCCAGGTGTTACCAAACAGTAGAGTCATAAAAATGTTTTATTCAATTAGTCTAGTTTGTTTAAAGAATTTGGTCAATGGCACCAGAACAACTAGATTTCTGGAGGTGGGCCACGTGACTTGATGTCAAGTTCGAGAGAAGCCAATTTTCTTTTTTCAAACGTTTTAAAGAAGACAAACACACCAAGAAATCCTCTCTCCAAAAAACACAAGTGCATTCTCACCTGGAGTGGATATCCTCATCTTGTTGCGGAGTTTCGGGGAGAAGGAGGGGTTGATCCAGGCTCCTGGTCCGGGGTAGTTGTAGTCCTGCGGACCCGTCATGTACGGGCTATAGGGGCTCAGCATGTGTGGGTGTGACGATGAGGTGTACACACTCCCAGCAGCAGGAGTCAGATTCAGAAAGCTGCTGCTGACCCCCGACCCCCCCAGCGGGCTCAGCCTCTCGGCCTTCAGGGCCTCTTGGAGCCGGGGGCTCTCCCTGCCCGGAGACCCATATCCATCCCTGGAGGAGGTGAAGGAGGAGGTGAGGCAGGGGGTGTAGAGGGAGGTGGGGGTGTGGGAGTGCATCTTAGAGAGGGGGCTGCTGCTCCAGGAGGATCCAGTAGGGGTGTAGGTGGAGTGGCTGTTGCCTGCCCCGTCCAGCAGCTGCAGGTTACCCAGGAGGCTCGGGGAGGAGAACACCTGTCGGACTTTGGGACAACAGATTTACTCAGATTAGATTTAGAATTCAGATTCGGAGTACTCAATCAACTATCAAATTGACATATAATGGAAATGTGTCTTTGGCAAGCGGTTGGTTCTTCCACTGTCTTGGGTCCATTAAAATATCAGCTGTATTAGAAATGTATAATTTACTACACAATAATATACACCTATACAAGTTGTTCAATAAGAGGGATCATCAAGGATTGGAAAGGGAGCCTAATTTTGTGTCAAGGTACGTGTGTGTGTGTGTGTGTGTGTGTGTGTGTGTGTGTGTGTGTGTTTGTGTGTGTGTTTGAGCAGATATGTGATGGGCGACAGTGAAAGGAGTACTGACCCGAGCTGTGTCTGTAGGTGGGAGGCGCTCGGCTGTGGCTCGGGGTGGAGAAGAAGGAATGGAGGCCGGAGTAGTCCGGTTCCTGGCCAGAGAAGAAGGCCTCCGCCTCGTCTCCGGGAGCCAAGAGGCCTGGCTCAGAGGAGAAACCGGCCAGAGGATCTGAGCTGAGCAGAGCCGGAGAAACCCAGTGAGACTGCTCTGAATCCTCCATGATTACAGATAAAACCTCAACCTAAAGCACTACAAGAAATAAATAATAATGTGAATAATGTAAAGGCTCTACGTGCAACAGCTTTTAACGTTACTATCCTAATGGAGCTCAACATGTATTAAATGCATGTATTTATACAAATTAAACAACAGTTAAATGTTAACAAAAGACCAAAAAGAATCTTAAAGCACAACCAGAGCAGGGATAGGAACAATATTTAATTTGACAACTACATTTACTGCATTTTCTTCGTTACATAACATATCTTTGAGTTTAATGGAAATAAAGTGTATGTCTTTCTATATTAAAGCCACTGGAACCACATATAGTTGGATAGAAACACATAAGATGACACTTGAAGTCTGAAGAAAGGAAAATAAATTGTTGTCACTTAAAGGCATTAGCTAAATCTTCCCACACCAAGAATCTAAAGTGTTGAACTCTCCTTTACTGTTTGTACGTTTCTTGATTGCCAGACCATGCAACAATCCATCAATCTTTGCATGCTTGGTATATAAACACATTTTCCTTATTAGTTTTTAAGTTAACACGCACATATTGTATTCTGCAAAGCAGGGTATGTGAGATTTCTGCCAAATGAATCCTCTCTGGATTATTTGTTTCAAAAACTAAAATCCTTCATCCGACATTATTTAGTTTGCAGTGCCACAATTAACTGTGTTTGATTTACTGTCACTTTGATTGCATTATCTGCACTTCATAACAACCAATGCAACTTGAAGTTATCAGGGATCGCGATCTCTCGACAGCAGGTCTCTTCAAACTTCCTTTTCTAGGATCCTCATTTCACTGTGGCTGAAAGTAAAAAAAACTTAAAATAGCCGAGTCTATAAAAGTAGTGATGCAGCCAGTGACCAAACAGTTTCTCAGCGGCCTTTCTACTGTAGGTGTGCCAGTTAGAAGAATGCAAAAGACATGTCCTCTGGGACACCCCATCGCAGTACAGGGTGGACAAACAGACTAAAAAAAGAGTTGTTTTCTAAGTGAAAGTATTGGTGGTTACTTCTGTCACACTGCTTTAGGTGATGAGATGTTTTCACACCTGTTCTCTCTAATTGTGAGGGTGTTCTTACCAAGTAATGCTGAATTACTCACAAATAAACACAATTTATGAAACAATGATCTGTCCTAGAGATGAAAAGCAAACGTGTTGCCCTTTAAAAATATAAAAAATGACTGCTTAACTGAAGAAATTATGAAAAAACGCGGAAATGTCAGTAAGCCAGAGCGAGGCCGCTGTTGCTCCATATCTTTAGAGGAAAGAGAAGAGGAAAGACAGAGAGGCTGATAGAGGCTGATAAAGTCTGAGAAGATCTGATAGACAGCATTATTATAATGCTAAATATATCCACTGATACTACAGGAGCTCAGAATCTCATCTGATTCATAGAAATCAATTATACTAGAAATGCGACCAATGTTCAAATACAGCAAGGTGAGCATGGAGAAATTGTAGACAAACTAAGTAATAGATTTAAAATCATTCGCAAAAACAGAAACAATTGATTCCCAACATTTAAAAACAACAACATTTGTTTCAGTAAATACCTGGATTGCATACACACACACACAATATATCATATTTAAAATGAATACAAAATTCCTGTTTTAATTTATTTCCGCAAATGAAGCATTCATTAATGCTCACACAAGAACTTAATGATAATTGGGAAGAACCTAGTTGTTACAGTTATCACTTCTAACATAATTGATACGATATTTAATCGGATATTTAATTAATTGAACTCTCTTTAAGTCAACTTAACGCATGATGAAGAAGGTCAATTTTGATGTTAATTGATTCCTTCACTAGTTTACACAGACCCCAGAAAAATGCTGACAGAATATACAAAATAGTAATAATTGAAATGCTAGAAATAATGTCACCCTACTTCAAAGACCTCATCTCTCGTATTTCTAGAAGTCAGAGTCAATCAAGCGATAAATGCCCTGAGTTGCAACTCCAGAAAGCTGGTTAAAGTTTTAAATGCATTTGTTTTGATCACACTCTTTAATATATAATCTGGATGATGTGCTGGTGTCTCCGAGGAGTCAAAGAGCCGAGGGGTCGCCTACCTGAGGGTCTCAGAGGAGCGTCAGTGGAGAACGAGTGGAGCTCCTCGCTAAAGGTAGAAGGCAACAAGAACACAAACTTCTCCAACCAGCAGACAAACTTTAGGGCTCAGAGACCGTGGGAGGGGTCGGGGGGGGACAACTTTTTAAAAGACACACCTCTTTGGTCCAGAGAGAAATGTGAGGGTTGGATGAAACATGACTGTGTGACTGGGTAATTTATTCCACAAATAATGTTTGTTTTAGCAGAGACTTTTGGCTCTCACAGGAAGTGTGAAGGTGTCCCCTTTAATTTCTTCCTCTAATCCGTGAACCAATCCCAATTGAATGTACTTTTGTTCTTTTACTCTGTTATTTAATTTTGTATTCATATATAAAAGTGCAGGTGGTTTTTGTTATTTAACGTTGTTTCCTTACACATGTATTTGCAACGTTTTTTTTCGAGATGTTGTAAACCAAACCGAAGTTATTACTATGAATGAATCATTTGTTTGCTTATTTTTTACACTGTTATTTTATTTTGTAATCAAATGTAAAACGACATATTATTTAATTGTATTTGTAAACACCTTTTTAAAGAGCACTTGTTGGGGCCCTGTAGTGGGATTGGATGGTTGGGATATAAAGTCGACTCTTTCTTTGTATATTTTATTTTTACTGAGTGAGTGAGTGTTTGAATACTTTACAGCATTTCAACATGTTATGGGGATGGGTATAAAACTTTTGGATACTTCTTTTTGTGTCTTTTCTGAGAAGCAGCTCCAGTAAGGGATGTCCTTTAAGAAAGACAATCTTCTGCTCGGTCTATGAATGTGTGTGCAGGTAGTACCGATAACATGTTAGACTCTCTGATAAGGTCCAGGGAGAACGTATCTCAACATCAGCTCCAAACTACAACCATTATCAAACAGCAGGCTGAGCTACATGTAATGCATCTTCATGTTGTGGAAGGATGTGGAAGGAGGCGTGTGGCGCAGTGGGTTGTGCGTTGGTGTCAGGGGGTCACAGGTTCAAACCCCACTGCAGTCAGCATGTCGTTGTGTCCCTGAGACACTTCACCCCAAGTTGCTCCTGTGGGGATTGCCCACAGTATTGAGTATGTAAGTTGCTTTGGATAAAAGCGTCTAACAAGTGACATGTCATGTAATGTTAGTGTTTGCACAGATCACACACACAGTAATGTAATATTTAGAACACCATGCAGTCGGTGTAGGGTGGGAATTTTTGGTCTGTTGATGAAATGTGCATACAGCTCCTGATAAGAGCGAGCCCACATGGAAAAGTGTTGCGCAGACATTTGAACAAAGCGACTATAAAATGCAAAGCCTCAATTTCTTTGTGGTAGGCCTACGGCAAAGCTTAGAGTGGAACACAGTAATGCAAATCAGGTGAGGAGCTGCAATCATGGGGGGGGGGGGGNAGGAAGAATAGCCACGCTCATGCCAGTGCTGATGGGGATCCCCATAAAGACAAGACACAGACATATGAAGCCTGTGTGTGAATGAGCTCCATCAGTTGGCAAGGCTGACACTGTGCCAGCATTTGGTAGTCAAAGCAGCTTCCCAACTCAACTCTCTCTTTGTCCATTTATTCAGGGAAATCAGGGGAGGAAAAACAGTTGGGAAGAATTGAGACAGAACTTTTTTAATATATGCAACGCTGGATATATTTTATGCCATTAAAAACACCTGCTGCAGTTACATTCTAATGATATCCTGATACGGCGGTGAGCTGGGCCGAGTAACTGTATCATTTGTGTCTGATGCAAATAGGTGATAACTGTGAAAGAGAATAGTTTATTGAGCCATTTGTTTTCTTAAACTTGTCACACTTTCTAAAGCTACATGGTGTAGAGGTCACGATACACAACACATTTATTACATTTAATCTCCTCTTCATCAGGGTGACAGGAGGATTTAGAAATATGCATTAACATGTCACAGAAACAAGCTGTATTTATAGAGCTAAACAGGTGTGGAGTTAGCCTGCTAGCATGTTGAATAGTGACTTCATCAGGCTGTCTTTCGAAATGTAGCTCCCTTATGTCCAATCCCTATATACTCTCATGTTTAGGAGGTTATCTTGCTTTATCGTTTGCATTATTTACAAAAGAAAAGGCATTCAGTGTATTTTTTAAATGTGACATAGTATAATCGGAAGACTTCAGAATAATCTTTAAAAAAGGTTAGAGGGAAATCAAATGGTTGCGATGATTGAACTTTTATTTGAACAACCAGTGATGAAACACCCCCAATGCATGCTAGGTAGGCTCCACCTGACCAGGATTAGCTATATATGTTTCACTTGTGTCCTGGAACATTTCGGATTTTTTTTAATACCTTGTTTTCTTGGATTTGAATGTCTATGAAAGTGCATGAAAGATAAATACAGTATACAATGTAAGGTCAATCCAGACAAGTACTTGTATTATGTTGCATATCTATTTGTAGTAGAAGTGTGTTATTCGTGTTTAATAATGGTTGAAAGGATGATGATCCGTCCTTGATTGTTAATAACATGACAGGAGTTGATTTTTGTTGAGTCTATATTACTATAGTGTGTAAAAGTGTGTTTGATTGATCTGTGCGGACCCTAGGAAGAATAGCCACGCTCATGCCAGTGCTGATGGGAGGTGTGTGTGTGTGTGTGTGTGTGTGTGTGTGCGTGTGTGTGTGTGTGTGTGTGTGTGTGTGTGTGTGTGTGTGTGTGTGTGTGTGTGTGTGTGTGTGTATGTATGTGAATGACAGTGATATTATGAGTGCATTGTGGACAGCTGGGCAGGGATGTGGCCGTGCCTCTATGCGAGTATGTGGGGGTGTGTGTGTGTGTGTGTGTGTGTGTGTGTGTGTGTGTGTGTGTGTGTGTGTGTGTGTGTGTGTGTATGT